>NC_085138.1:392022889-392116343 GCF_035046485.1 Aedes albopictus | reverse complement strand
AGGCACTATCACCACTAGGTGGATTAATCTGGGTTTTTAACCTTTAGCATAGCTGACCGATTTTGTACAGAAATCACACTGGAGACCATAAATTCCACGATGTCAGCCCAAAATTCAAAATGGCAGCCTAATACTCAAGATGGCGGCTCCAAATTCAAGATGGTGGCTGTTTAATGATGTTACAGGCTCCAAAACCATGCAATAAGGTGAATTGGTAAGGGTAAGGGGAAGTTGTCTGGAGTATAAAAATGATGACCAGAATATCAAAGATGGTCTAAACTCCAAGATGGGGGCTCCAAATTCAAGATGGCATCTGTTTAATGGAGTTTTAGTCTCAAAAACTATGCAATATTGGTATATTTGATATGGGGGAGATGTCCGGAGTCCAAAAATGGCGACCAAAATATCCAAGAATGCGGTATAAAATCCAAGATGGCGGCCCAAATTTAAAGATGGCGACTGTTTATTGGAGTCTTAGGTCATAAAACAATGCAATATGAGTATATTTGGTATGACGAAGATGTCCAGAGTACAGTTTATCTTGTGCCTCCGTCAACAACAGACGTAGCAGCAGACCACTCTGCGGTTGGCATTGATTGTAACAACGCAACGGTGGCTTTGTGATAATAAGTGTCGGTGCTCGAACTCTTTTGTTCGCTTTGCGGCTGGACTGTAGCAGAATATGTCGAAGGCAATGATTTTCAACACGGTTCAATTTCGATTCCCCGTAGGAGCAGTACCTCCTTCCTGGGAAGAGATTGCGGATTTCATAAAAAAGTTGAATTTGGACCAAACGCAACTGGAAACGGTTTACAAAATGCCACGGGATAAATCAGTTTGCATCAAATTGAAATCATCGGACGCCTTCGAAGATGTATTGCAACGGAATGAGGAACGGCTGAAGTTCGCCTACTTCAGTGGCGCTATCGTGGAAGTGTGCATGTCTATTGCGGGAAGAATCATTTCGTACGTGCGAGTGTTTGATTTGCCCCCGGAATTACCGGACAACACCATATCTCTGGCACTTGGTGAATTTGGAAAAGTGGAAAACGTAGTGAGAGAGAAATTCCCAGTTGGTCTTGGTCTCGACCATGTACAAACTGGAGTACGCGGTGTGTACATAGACATCGGAAAGGATATCCCAGCATCCCTGGAAATCAACAACTGGAGGGCGAGGATATTTTACGATGGGCTTAAGAATCGGTGTTTCGCGTGCAACATGGAAGGGCATCGAAAAGACTCTTGCCCGCAACGGAAAGTTTGGAAACAGAAAGATAAGAGAAACGAGGAACTATCTTATGCGGGAGTGGTTGAATCCGGAATAGTATCGTTGTTGGATGAAACGGGTTCTGTGGAAAACGATATCATTGAGGAGGAATTGATTGAAGAAGAGGACACACAAGAAACAGTAGCGGAACAACAAAGGACAGAAGAAGCAGAAGAAGCGGAGCAAAGATACAGGATGCAGGAGCAAGGTCTTGTGAAAATGATGACCTCGATAAAAGAAGCAGTTACTAAACATCAAGCAAGTGAACGACGGGCCCAGTTTGCAGCGTCTGGATCCACGGAGATGCTGCGTCCAAAGAAGGTCGCCCGCAAAAGCTCAAAGTAACGTTTATTTGTAAGAACAATTGTAAAACAAAATGTAATACAATAACCGAAATTGGCTCCGTAATGTGCTCTGCACGAATGAGCCTTTTAAATAAATAATGGAAAAAAAAATGTCCAGAGTACAGAAATAACGAATAGAATATCCAAAATGGCGGTCTACAGGGTGCGGCAGGCAAAAATGCGAAAAGTTCAAGGCACTATTACGCGTTAAATATGGGATATATTTGACTTTTTTTTATCACAGTGTATCAGTCAATGTCTATATTCTAGCACTGCAAAATAAAAATAAACATATTTGATGTTTAACATGTGATAATGTAAGCCTAATAAGAGGGTATCAATAAACTGCGCGCCCAATGGTCATTAAACAAAATGACTACAACAGTAAGAAAATAGCTTAAATTCGATGATCAACCAGACCACACTGATCCAGAGCCATGTAGTTTTACATACTAGATGAAATAAGTACATATATTTGATGATATTGTAGAGAAAATAAAAAAATTTGTTTCATCAGATACGAAATTTAGCGACCTGTGTACTTTTTTGCGGTTTCAAAAATTCTGATTGTCTTCAGTTTCAGGCGCCGTCCTGTAAAGGTTAGTGACCAAAATGGGATTTTTTTAATCTACTTTTCAGAAAACTAGCCTATTAGAGATCATGGAACGTTGAAACATAGATTGGTTAACGTCAAATGGACGAAAATGAGGTTTGAAGCTGAAAAACACTTTCGCATTTTTTCCTGCCGCATACTGTAAATCCAAGATGATGGCTCCAAATTCAAGTGGCGGCTGTTTAATGGAGGTTTAGGCTCCAAAACCATTCAATATGGGTATATTTGATATGGGGTTGATGTCCGGAGGCTAAAAATGGAGACCAGCAAATCCATGATAGTGGTCTAAAATTCGAAATGGCGGCTGTTAAATGAAGTTTTAGGCCCTAAAACCGTGTCATATGGGTAAATTTGTTATAGCAAGGATTTCCGGAGTCCAGAAATGGCAACCAGAATAACCAAGATGGCGTTTTCAATATTCAAAATGGCGGCTATTTAAGAGAGTTTTAGTCTGGAGTCCAAAAATAACGAGCAGAATTTCCTGAAGACGGACTTAAATTCAAAAGGGCGGCTCAAAATTCATGATCGCGTTTTTTTTTAAGATTAAGGCCCAAACATCACAAGCCAAATAAACGATATGATTTCTGGTGCCATGAAATGTTTTTTTTTGTTAAACTTATGGAAGTGCGATATTCATCAACATTTTACTTGAGTTTTGTTGAAATGGGTTTTAGAAAGCACGAGAAAGGCGCCATCACCGCTAGGTGGATTAATTAAGGTTTTTAATGTATGTACAGGGGATAGACAAAATGATCGGGACAGGCAAATTTTTCACTTTCCAAAAAATGTTTAACTAGCTGTAACTTTTCGAAAAGTGCATCAAATATTCTCAAATTTTTACTGTAAGTTCTTCAACTAGTTGTGTATCAGTGGACAAAATTTGGAAAAGATCGGACAATTCTTCACGAAGTTATAAAAATTTTTGAAAAAGATAAAATTATCCGATAGCCAACTTTGAGCTGTTATATCTCCGGATTCAATGAACCGATTGCAATGAAATTTTGACCATTCATGACTTATATAATGAACTCTGGAAAACATTCAACTTAACTTGAAATTTTTAACAAGCGAAAAAGTTATAGCGATTTTATTTTTTTCACGATTTTTTAGTAAATTGGTCTATTTTTAATATGCATCCCATTACTTTTTCAATTTATTGGCGGCTATGTTGTTACTTTCCTTCAAAACGCATTTATATATAAGTCAATTAGAGGGAAACTAAATGAACTCTAATTTGTATCTTGAATTTTGAAACGATGTTGATGTTTTGGATAATTTGGTGTTTTTTTAGAAAAATAATCTAATCGTTATAACTTTCTTCCGTGTTAAGAATATTAAGTTAAGTCAATGGTTTTTCATAGCTCATTATATAAGTCATAAATGGACAAAATTTCATTGCATTCGGTTCATTGAATCCGGAGATATAACAGCTCAAAGTTGGCTATCGGATAATTTTACCTTTTTCAAAAATCTTTATAACTTCGTGAAGAATTGTCCGATCAGTTCCAAATTTTGTCCACTGATACACAACTAGTTGAGGAACTTACAGTAAAAATTTGAAAATGTTTGATGCACTTTTCGAAATGTTACAGCTAATTGAACATTTTTTTAAAAGTGAAAATTTTGCCTGTCCCGATCATTTTGTCTATCCCCTGTATGCACATTTTCAATTCAGGCTTAAAAAAAAGTTTCAGTGTATATTGCATAACTTATCAGCAAATTTTTCTAATACATTATGTAATGAAATTTGAGAGTATAAATCCGTCGGTCATAATTTTGTTATTCATTTCTGATCGGGATAATACAGCATATAATAAATTCAGGCTTAAAGGAGCTTGTTGTGTTCGAAAAAAAAGGTTTAACAACTTGAGACACTGAATAAGTTTTCAGCACATACTTGCCATAAACCCCCTGAAAAAATCCATTAAGTTGTCTTGAAATGTCTTGCTTAGAGCTATGAAAAAAAACCACCGCTAAGTGCAAAATCTACTTCTCCACAAATCAAATTCAATGTACATCCCTCATATGGGAAAGTAACATATGCTCACATCATCAATTACGAACTAGGAAGTATTTTTTCCGATGTCTCCCTCCACCCCAAAAACCAGAAAAACTCCTCCAGCTACGCGGAAAACTGCAAATGAAGCAACAAGAATGTAATTAAACAATACAGCAGCATATCGTCCACAGAGATAGTGCATTCTCATTGTGCTGCGCACTGTCATTCTTGGGGCCACACTCTAGTCTTGAGGGCAAAAGAAGACATCCACCAAGTTAGTTAACTGTTGTGCGCAGTAGTTTATTTGGTTCGGGTCCGGTAACAACAGCGACCGTGATGTTCGTAACGGGTTCCATATCCTGGGGGGGAAGCTCATTGGTTGTATGGGAATGAGCGGGCAGTCACCAAAGTATCGTTACGCGTCTTGAACGGGACACCGGAGGGTTCTTTCGGGAAAACGGTGCTCCAATTGTAGTTCAGCAGGTGTGTGTGTGTGTGTGTGTGTGTGTGTGTGTGTGTAGCTACAGTTGATGAGTAGGCAATTCAGGACCATGGACAAAACTCACAATAATGGTAGCGGTGTGTACACACGGGGGAGAAACATTCATTAGGTGAGAAAATTGATGGTCCTTTAGCCGTGGACGACCGCGACGGAGGTTAAACAGAGAAAGGGGTGGAGCAGAGGGTTGAGGTATTCGGTGGAAGTTTTCAGCACAACACAATCAGCAGTAGTAGTTTGTTTCGCTAACAAGCAACGACCACACCGTGGGTACACAAAAGTTGGCATGGGTTACCGAAATTGGATCGGACGTGACTGGGATGCTGGAGATACTCTTCGCCAGCACAGTACGAAGAAGCTCTTGGCGATTGCCAGGGGACTGCTATGGTCTTCTTGTTTTCTTACGCCGCATTAAAATTATGCTGCTGTGTTGAAAGATAGGTTGTCAGCTTGAGCCCTACGCTTGAGCCGCTGTTATGCTGGCTACGAAAACATTGCATTGGTGGGATAGGGATGCCAATTCCTTGGCGATTGTTGATTGGGTACAGTGTTGAAGCACTGAAACCAAATCTTGAATTTACTTGTCGAAATTTAAAAAAGTACGTAAGTAATAGAGAAAAGAATTCGGACTACTGTTGTGAGTTCTTTTACTTCTAATACCAAGACTTACACTTAGAAATTCTTAATTCAGTTCTGGTATACGACACTGTTTCCGAACACTGCAACCGCCCCAAGACACAAAAGCACTAGTTTCCCAGTTTAGTTACTTATTCAAATAAATTCCATCGCGCTGTTCGATTCTCAGCGACAACAGCTCAGCAGAATTCGTAGCGCAAACTTTCTTCGTTTGTCCTGCGGCGGCAAAACTTGTCGTCGTCCTTTCTCTCCCGCTCGGTGAACTTCCAACTTGCCTCTGCTCTAATCTGCAGATGAGTGGCTCCGATAGCAGTCTGTGCGGTGATGGTTTGGTTTTCCTTCCCACTGGATGAAGTAATTAAAAATGATAATTTTCCCTCTCTTACCGTACGTTGAAATCTTAGCTACCCTGGGGGTGAACAAAGTACCACTGATGATCTTCAAGGTTGCGATTGTTTTTCCGGGCTCTACCGTACCGATGTGCGGTTTTCTTTCTTGTTTAGCCCGTGCTGATGCTTTTGCCGGGGGTGGAACTTGTTCTTTCTAGTTTCCTTTACTTTTGCCGACGGATGTAGTTTGTTTGCATGTCGCTGCAATTAATGGATCTTTGCAATCATTGCTATTAGCTTTGGATATTCCAGCAGACTGGATGCGGGAGTGGTGGAGATCGTTATCAACTACACTATCCGCCAAAAATATGGAATCGCGTCGTCTAGTTTTGCCTCTCCCCAATAGGACAGATCGGTGTAGTACTAGATTTGTAGTAATGAGCTGAATTTTTGTATGGTGAGAAGGTCAATTCTCCGTTTCTGCAATGAAATGGTGCAAAAAGCGTGGGTATTATTATTCCTTGCCTAATTTGATGCTGTTTGAGCAAAACTTTGGGCAACAATGTTGTTGTTTTCTCCATTTTTTTGCAACATAAACAACAAAGTAACTGTTATTCAAAGTTTTGCTCAAACAGCATCAAAATGGGCAAGTAATAATAATACCCACGCTTTTTGCACCATTTCATTGCAGAAACTGAGACTCGACCTTCTCACCATACAAAAATTCAGCTCATTACTACAAATCTAGTACTACACCGAACGTGCCCCATTGAATATTGCAGTACCCCGAAAAGTTTGGCATCAACTGAAAACCTATCCCAAGTAACAATTCCATTTCTGATTGGTTTTGTTTGATTTTTATTACGGTTTTATTATAGCAATAATTAAAATATACAGTTTTATGACTACTTTTATGAAAACCATTGATGAAATGTTTTATAGTATACTTGAAGATATCCATAAAGCCAGATTTCAAAAGTAAACAAAACTCTACGATATGTAAACCTTCTGGCATTTATTATTACCACAATAAAACTAAAAAAACTCTCAACAGATGGCGATCCGTTCGATTAGTAACGACATCTGTTGGTGAAAAAGCAGAAACCACTGCACTGCTAGGTAAATTGCGGTCATTATAAAAGTAAAATTCCTTTCGTTTTATTTTCGCTAATTATGGTCGTCGCCATATTGAAAAATTACCAGACCTGAATTGAAAATAGTAAATTAGCAACGAATTGATAGTTTTCCGTCATTTCCATTACATACCCACATAAATAATCTCTCTCAGCTAAGTTTTCTTGTGATTCGAGATAGTTTTACTAAATTAACAAGTTGATTTATTTCATTCCAAGAAGATAATATTCACTATGTTCAAGGCGCATTAATTTTATGTTTCTGCAACCCCAATATTCACAGTAAAATTGAATGCGCATAAGGCTATCAACACAATAACTACTAAAATATTACTTTGAAATGATCGCTTTCTACTAACGAATAATGTATCCTCCTGAACTTTACGAGCCATCGAAGAAGTTTCTCTACATCTTTAGATGTCATAATTTTTGTTGAAAAAAAAAACAACAATCATCATAATCTCTTTTTGAGAATGGAAAAATTTTCAACCAGGTTTTTTAACAGATCTATTGCTACTCCAACTCCAAATGTGGTTTGCAAAACCTCTCCGAGAATGGTCCACTTAGCCGGAAGATGCTCTTGAAGAGGTCACCAAGAGGTTTTGATGTATAAATCAGTTTTATTGCAAATTTTATAAAACTAATCATGAAGATCTCTTATAGAGCCGAACAAAACCCGAGCAGAGGAGAATATCAAAATAATAACAATGGAGTCACAAAATCTGTTTTTATATCTTAGTTTGTTATTATTAACTTATTGAGGTATTACCGTTCCATAGCATGTTTTGTTGGACAATCTTATTTTGTTATGATCGTGCTATTGGTATATTGATCAACGATCTACGATCAATTCTGACTATACATCCCAAGTAACATTTTCAGTTTTATGAAACCCTAGAAGATTATCATAAACCTACCTCAATAAAACTCTTGTCAAGGCAACATTACCCGCATTGCTTCTACCATAACCTCAGGAAGATTAAAATCTTGCTAGTTGGCCCATCCTGGTGAAGGTTTTGAAGTGTATTCAGCAAAAGTAATCCAGCATTTGTGGTAACTATCTCTAGAGTACTCTACCTAGGTAAATGCTATCCCCACTAATAATGACATTCATCGTAACTATTCTGAATTCATAAATTATATTTTGTCTTGATAAATTCATCATGGAAGAAAAAATAAAACTGGCAGAGAAATAATGCAAATAATATGTTTCAAATTTGCAAATTTTGCACGGTGATTATTTGTAGTATAAAGCCACCAAACCAATTGCCGGATGAAATTTCATGTGGAATATGCTATAAAAGATGCGGAAAAATAAGCGCCCCCTTCGAAACCGTCAATATAACATACAAATGTCACCTGAAAATATGATTGAAAATCATCATCGAGGAAGAATAATTCAACAATCCAATATGTCGGCGCTGAAAATAGCTATTTTTCTATCATTTCCACTTTGCTTTCATAAAAGCATCATTTAACGCATAATGCCTTGTGATTGCATTCGTAATGACAACCTGCATGCTAAATGGTTACGATAAAAGCTGATCTAAAGCCGTTTCGTAATTTTTTTTACTTTAATGAAGACTAAACAGCAACCTGTTAAAAATTTGACAGCTGGAATGTGATGTTTACATTTGACCCATCCATTCGAGTGAAAGTATTTCATCTTAACTATTTTAAAAGATTTTATGTATTCTTAACAAAGTGATTATAAAGTTCAGCAGTTACCTTCGAACGATGGCTTTTTCCCATCGGCAACTGAGTGGTAAGTAATCGAGTATTCAGACACGAGCGTGAGAGATGCTGGCTGTGAACCTCCTGATGTGGCACTGGTGAGTGCTTCGTAAAGTGTTCCGTATGTTATTCCGTCCGTGGTTCTGCTGTACTCCCATGGCCTGGAGTGATGAACTTCCATCCGTAGTTATTGTTTGTGCAGTTGAAAATCAAAGTTCTTGACAGGAGAAAATCGAATTTTCTCTCAAACCGTGCGTCGGGAAAAGTGCGCTAGATAAAGGGCCAGATCTGCTACCCAGCGCAATACGTCCGACGTTAGGTTTCAGGTATTGATTTGGAGAAAGTTTGATTGTCGCGTGTGGGGAAACTTCGGGCTTACTCGCGTCTTTTATAATAACAAAGTACATTTATAGAATAATATATCACAACATTCATAAGTCCATGTGTATAGTTTTGAATGAACGGTTCTCTAGACGACCAGAATGCTATGATAAACCTATTTTGAAAACCATGCCATATTTGGTTTTAAATTCTGGCTACAGAAGGTTGTGAAAACAATTAAAAGTTATTTTTTTATCTGTGGTTATTTTGTATATTTAAATGCTTTCTGTAGGCAACGCGGCATGTTTGCTGCTATAATAAAACCTTTATAAATTACCACGAAAGCTGAAAGGTTGTCAATTTGTTACTTGGGATGTCAATGGTTGCTCCTCCGTGATTGATCTGAACTGGTACCAGTTGCACTGTGATCCAACTGAATAAGGGGCTGGGACATTCCACTTATTCTCAAAGTGCAATTTTAGCAGGTCATGCATATTTGATCAATAACGGCGCCGGCCAAGTCCTTATAGTCAGCTGGGAAGGGAAAGGAATGTTAGAGTGTACTGGTTGTTGCTACTAGAGACCGAGAGCACTCTGCGTCCCCACAACCCGCACGGACTGGGGTATTTATTAGACGGAAAGGATGGGAGATCTGGGAGTCACCGTTGGGTCGGTGATGCGATCCATGGATAGGGTTATTTATAGTGTTCGTGATAGATTGTGTGGTGAATAAGGTGAATAAGGTCAAGCGGCACAGCACGCTTTGGTTGCATAACTTATAGGCGTTATACCCAAGTAACCACAGTGCTGAAGCCTTATTGCATGCAGATATACGGTGTATTTAGTGCAATCATTAGTTTACATGCAAACTTAAGGTTGATTTAAAGTGGAAGTGGGCAATTATAGAATCAAATTAGGATTATACTGGTATAATCTTGAAGCAGTCGCATAATTGCCCATTTCCACTTTAAATCAACTTTAAGTTTGCATGTAAAGTAATGATTGCTCTAAGTACACCGTATATCTGCATGCAATAAGGCTTCAGCACCGTGGTTACTTGGGTATATACACTGTGCTGTGAGTGGAAGTTGGAAGGGAGGGAAACGACTTTTTTCAATTCGTTTCTGGTTCTAGCGATGGCTATGAACATATGAATATACATGAGTTGTATATATAGAGAAGAGAGAGTGAGAGAAAGTGGATAGAAAGATACAAAGTAGGATGAAAAGTACGGGCCAGGGATTGAACCCATGACCTTCTGCATACGAATCAGAAGCGGTAGCCACTAGACCACCAAGCCCGTCGTTGTTATGGTCGTGCTATTGGTATATTTTCTTTAAATTACATTTCAATAACATGTTTTGTGGTAGTATAAGTTCAGTTATTATTGTGTTATTGAGACTATACAAATATTTGATCATTGTTAGCACAACAATAACAAGCTTTGCAATCAAAACTGAACCATTCAAGATTGA
This sequence comes from Aedes albopictus, assembly GCF_035046485.1. Classification (NCBI taxonomy): domain Eukaryota; kingdom Metazoa; phylum Arthropoda; class Insecta; order Diptera; family Culicidae; genus Aedes; species Aedes albopictus. The sequence goes on along the minus strand of NC_085138.1, from coordinate 392,105,993 downwards.
CGTTTTCCACAGCATTTCACGAGGAACTGATGAGAAAATATTATGTTTGATAAGCATACTTGTTTTTTTTTCAGTTTCAGTTGGGTACGATTGCGTATATCCCTTTCGTAACGAACCAGCACAATCGTGCTGTTTTTCGGCATTGATTTTACACATTTTTTTCAATTGTTTTTTCCTCAAAATATGTGATGTAAATAATTTTTATGATCGAGTTATCACTCTAACTTGAATTTCTGAGCCTTAGCTTTGATTGGAATTGTTAATAAAAAAACGCCACGATAAGTTAAACAAAAAGTAAACAATCAACCTAGCAGTTGAAAAAATTTTATCTGTCGTATTTTTATAAATATTTGTTTAATCCAGGTATGCAGGAATAAAAATCGATAGAAAAAGAGTAGTTCTGCAAAACGGCGAAGAAAAAGTGGTGCTTTGTTGAAAAGCACAAGATTTCTGGGTGGTCAAAGTGGGACCAGCACAATTGTGCTGTTCCGTCCCCCAAGGCGGTCCAAGTTCCATCGGTAAAGAAGATTGATTTGAATTATTAAATCACTACAAAATGTTAGTTTGCAAAAACTTAAACGTATAATTTCAACTCAAGGAACGCGATATCAGCTTGTACGAGGTTTTTAAGGAACTTTGAATACTTGGGTGAAAAATATTACTCCATATTATCGAAATCATGAATTAGATTGGAACAGGAATTTGCTGTTCTTATTCTCTTCTTCTTATTCACTATGATTTGAATACCCTGTCAAGCTGATCTCGTGTTCCTAGATTTGAAATTATACGTCTGAACTTATACAAACTAACACTTTGCAGTGATTTAATAATTACAATAAATCTTCTGTACCAAAAAAAAAAACCCTAAAAGTAGGTAATTTTTTAGCAATTATTTAGAGAACATCGACCGGCTTGAGGACGGACCAGCACAATTGTGCTGGTCCTAATTTGACCCCAAAAAGTGCATAGGTGGATAAAGTAGCCGAAGTAAAGAAAGTTTTATTCTAGAGGACGTTAAGTTTATAAGAGAAAATTTGAGATAATCATTCTTTTATGGTCCGTCACGAAAGGGATATAGAAAGTGCAATGGAGTGTTAGCTATTTTATGTTTTGGATCAGCTGAATCCAGGATGAACTATGTACACATTTCGGACAAAAATGTCAAAAAAGAAGTCTTTTTCACTGCATCGAGGCCACTTTGATATTGATATTATATTATAACTCATTTTGTTTTTTGATTGTTATCAATAACTTATTCATTTCTAAATTCGTTATTGAAATATTTTAAAAATTCGCTATTATTAAGTTGTTATTGAAACCAACAAAACGTGTTATTTAACTGGTCTTCAAGGAACATTTTTTTGTTATGATTTTTGTTATTTTGCCGCTTATGACAGACAAGTTTATAACATGATATTTTATGTTAATAACATGAAAATAACTCTTCCCGCTACTCAGTTATTTTGCCAAAATAACATATTGTATTATGCTGTTGCTATTCCCTTCTGCTCGGGAACTTGGGTATATCTCAAAAACCGTATCCTCTGCAATGTTTAGACCTTCAGCAAAGTTGTTCAGCAGGTTTATGACCCTCAAATGGTGGAATGTTTGGTACGCTATTCCGCCGCTATGTGGCGCTAGTGTGCATTTACAATGAAGTACTTTGACATGGTTTATCTCATGATTCTGACCACCCAGAATGTTCGTGTCTTCAGCAAAGTTGGTCAGAAGGTCCATGGCTATCAAATGATGGTAAGTTTCGTGCGTAATTCCGCCGCTATGTGATGCTAGTGTGCATTTAAAACGATGTACTTTGACGTGGTTTATCTCATGATTCTGACCACCTAAACATGTGTGCCGACTTTATTTTTCTCGGTGGCGGCGTGTGGCCCATTTTTGACCGGCGGCGGCAGCTTTCGGTGGCGGCGGCGGCGGCGGCGTGAATCGGCGTGACCAAAATTTGACCATAATGTTACATTGGCAAAGCAAACAAGTTATCATTACGCTCTAGAATTTATAGTCTGAGCTATTTCATAAACATTGATGACATAAACTATTACGATTGAATTGTTCAGATCAGTCGTTGCGACCAGTGATTACCCAACTAACATTTTCAGCGCTATAAGCTTCAGTCATTTGCTTTCTGTTGTGTAACAATCGAATTAAAGCAGCCAACGCTGAATAAAAAGGAAGCTAGTCAAAAATAAACCATAAGCTAATACACAGCTGCAAAACAAGCACCATACAGCTACCAAACTTGGTTTTCAGGAATCAATCACTTGTTACTGGGGCTGCCTTTATTGCACTCTATTCTAACTCCGGATGATTTCCCGGATGATGTGAGAACTTGAACAAATCGAATAGGAGTCCTCACTAACAAAACAGCTGCTACTATACAGTTCATTTCATAAAACTGACAAATTCACAAATCAGCAGCGCTGTGAAGGCTGTTAGGGGCCATACACAAATTACGTCACGTTTTTAGAGGGAGGGGGGTTTTGCAGAGCGTGACGACCCTTACAAAAAATATTGAGGTCCCATACAAAAAGTGTGACATAGGGGGGAGGGGGGTTGAAAAACGTCGATTTTTGCGTGACATAATTTGTGTACCACCCCTTATGCGATATCATTACGGCTAGAAGCTGGAATAAAGAAACTGTTGGTATATCAACACGGCTTGTTGGATGTAAACATTATTTTCAAAACAAACTTTAAGCGGGATATATAGCTATTACACAAATACTTTACAGCTATCCATCTCTGTGCTGTGAAATTATTTGGGTTACTTTTTTGCACTTTAATCCAACTCCGGAAGATTTGCCGGAAGATGTGCAAATCGAATAAGAGTCCCAACCAATAAAACAGTTGCTTTTATACAGTACGTTTTGTAACGTTGTCAAATACATACAACAGCAGCGCTTCGTAGCTGTTTTAAGAACATTCTTTCAGCTAGAAGCTGTGACGAAGAACCTGTCGGCACAACCACACAGCTTGTTCAATGTAAACATTATTGCGTTTTACTTTTCACAAGTTTTTGCAGCAAAATGAAGTTGGATAAGGATTCTTATGACACAGTTATAAAGCTTTACCTGGAGTAAAACAAAACGGGCTGTTTTTATGCTATTCATATACAGCAGTGTGGAAGCGAGGGCATCATCGGGACCAGTGGATACGGAGATCGGGAGTTCGATTCCAAGTAGCGGCAAGTACTTTAATTATTCAATTTAGAAAACGATAGTTCCAGTTCTAGTTGCATTGCGTCACGGCATACATAACCTAATTATATTTCATCGAATAATTTGGACATGCCGTATAACTTTTATTTAATAACTGTGAAAATGCTGAAAAAGCACCTTCTGAACCTTCTCAAGATGTTATTAGTTAGTGGTTACATAGGAGCCGATAAAAGAGCTATGACATGGTGGCATAAAAGCTGCTCGCACAGCATATACATGTGGATTAAGTTCACCAGATTCATTGGTATAGGGCTTGCATAGAAGCTTCCGTCTATATGTACAACACAGTAACTCAGCATCAAGCCGTATTGAGGACGCTTTGTTGACGTTTACAATCACAATGTTAGTTGGGTAGACCTATTGTGACATTACCCGTATCCTTAGTGTAATTCATGTTGCATTACTCAATTGCAAATGAAGGCAATACAATATCGATTTTGCTACAGTTTTTGTTTCGTTTTCTTAGAGCATTCAGAAGCTATCAAATCAATCTAAGCAATCTCCGAATGATTTCAAGGAAGAATTTTTAAAGGAATCCTTTGGGCAAGGATTTCTAGGAGGAATCAACGAAAACTATCCAGGAGAAATCCCGAAAGAATTTCGAGCAGGAATCCTCAAAGGAAATCTAGTGGGAGTTTCCAAGAGAACTCGAAAAAAATCCTCAATGGATTTTTTAGAGGAATCAACGAAACACACCTTGAAGTATTTCAAGAGGAGTTCCAGGAGAAATCCCTGAGAGAATTCTAAGAGGAATCCCCGAAGGAATTCTAGGAAGAATCCCCGAAGGTATTCTAAGAGGAGTCTCGCAGGAATTCCAGAAGGAATCACCAAGGGAAGTCTAGGAGGAATCTCCCAAGAAATTATAGGAGAAATTTCTGCCGAAATCCCAGGAGAAGCCATCGAAGGAATTCCGAGCGGAATCCTCAGAGGTTTTTTAAAGAGGAAACCCCGAAGGAATTCCAAGAGGAATCCCCATAGGAAGTCAGAAGGAATCTCCGAAGAAATTCAAGAAGGAATCCTCGCAGGAACTCTAGGAAGAATCCACGAATTCTAGAAGGAATTTCCGAAGGAATTCTTGGAGAAATCACCGAATAAATTCAAGAAGGAAACCCCGAAGGAATTCCAGGAGGAATCCTTGAGGAATTCCATGGAGCATTTAAGGAATTCCAGGAGAAATCTCCGAAAAGTAAATAAAAGAGGAATCACCACAGGAATTCCAAGAGGAAATTCCAAAGTTATTCCAGGAGGGATTACCGTGTAAAGTTAAGGAGGAATCCGACGGAATATCAGGAGGAATAGTCGAAGAAATTTCTGGGGAAAACTTTGAAGGCAATCCAGCAGGAATCCACGAAGGCATTCCAAGACAAATCCCCGAAGGAACCCTAAGAGGATACCCCGAAGGAATTCCCGGAGGAATCCACGACGGAATATCAAGAGGAACCCCCAAAAGAATTTCAAGAGGAATCTATGGAGGAAGTCTTGGAGGAAGCCCCAAAGAAATTCCAGAAAGAATTTTCAAAGTAATTCGTGAAAGAATCCTCATAAGATTTCTAGGAGGAACCATAAAAAACACCTAGAGCAATCCTCAAAGAAATTCCATGAGGAACCCCTGGATGAAATTGAAAAGGAATCTTAAAAGGAATTTCAGTGGCAATCTCCAAAGGCATTTCAGGAGGAATCCCTGCAGGAATTTCAAGAGCAAATTCCAATAAAATCCTGCGTGAATCCCAAACGTATTCATACAATTATCCACAAGGAAATCCCAGTAGGGCTTCCTAAAAGAATCCCAGTGGGAATTTCCATTGGAATTCGAGGAAGAATTCTCAAAGGATCTCTAGAAGGGATCAAAATCTCGAAAAATATCCAGAGGGTATCTCTGAGAGAGTTCCAGCAGAAATTCGTGAGGGGATTCTTGGAGAAATCACTGAAAGAATTCCAAGAGCAATCCCCGAATGAATTCCAGAAAAAATTCTCCAAGGAATTCCAGTAGGAAACCCCGAAGGAATTCTAGGTGAAATCCCGGAAGGAATTGTAGATGGAATCCCCGGAGGAATTCCATGAGAAATTTCTGGGGGAATCTCTGAAGAAATACGAAGAGGAATCATAACAGGAATTCCAAGAGGATACTCCGAAGGAAATCCAGGAGGAATCTCTGAAGTAATTGCAGGAGCAGTTCCCGTAAAAAATTCAGAAGGAATCTCCGACGGAATATCAGGAGGAATTCCTGCAGAAATTTCAGGAGTAATCCTTGTAGGAAGTTCAGCAGGAATTTCCGAAAGAACTCCAGGAGCAATCCTCGAAATAATTCCAGGAGAAATCCCCAAAGGAATTCTAGGAGGAATCCCCGAAGGAATTCCAAAACAAATCTCCGAAAGAATTCAAGGATGAATCTCCGCGGGAATCCCTGAAGAAACTCCAGAAAGAATACCTGACGGAATTCCAGGAGGATTTCCTAAAGGAATTTCAAGAGAAATCCCCGAAGAAATTACAGGAGAAATCCCTGCAGGAATTCCATGGGGGAACCCCTGAAGGAATTCTGAGAGGAATCTCCAAAGGATTTTTAAGCGGAATAATCGACGGATTTTTAAGAGGAAACCCCGGAAGAATTCCAAGAGGAAACCCCATAGGTAGTCCAGAAGAAATCTCCGAATACAACGTCATATATCGCTTGTTCATCGATTTTCATTCGGCGTATGCTACAATCGATCGAGAACAGCTATGGCAGATTATGCACGAATATGAGAGAACCAACGGTCGTCCACACCGTGAAAATCGAAAGAATACGATGGGCGGTTCACGTCATCAGGATGTCGGATAGCAACCTGATTAAAACAACAACAAGAAGACGTGATGCACAGCGAGCTAGGTGGGTCGATCAAATGGAGGACGATTTGCAGGCTCTTCGCAGAGTGCGGAGCTGAAGACGCCCAACCATGGAGCGAGTCGAATGGAGACGACTGCTACATACAGCAAAGGACACTCAGGCCTTAGTATGGCCGGTAAAATAAGGAAAAAATAAGGCTATGAGCTTAAAAAGTTTTCCTTTTTTTCTGGCAATGTGTGTAAAGCATATATTAAATACCTCAACCTTAATCTTCAGCGCGAGTATAATCTGAACTACCCATATCCCTTGTACTGCGTATTACGTTGTCTCGCATCTAATTCCAACTGCGTCTCATTCAACTCCATAATTGATTCCATTTCTCAAGAAACCGATCAACCGTATATGCCGGGAACGGAAGCGTAAATGTAAGCAGTTTACCTTCTCAGTGCCATCTGTTTTCCTCTCTGTACTGTTTGTTTATTTCACCCTCCTCCCAGCAAAGAACCTTGTCACAAATACCTTGCGGACATTTCACTCACCATCAAAAGTATGTAAGTCGTGATGTTCCCGGCCCTAATACACACTAAATACAGGTTAAAATGATTTTCTGATAAGTTCACAAAAATGTTGATTATGACTTATTCTTGACAGATAATTGAAACATAAACCAAATTGGTCATAAATGTTACTATAGTATATGTTACTGTATAGTATATGTTACTATAGTATATGTTACTATATATTAATGCATAGAAAATAATCGAATATGGAACTGCAAAATAAATAATCAAATCCACCGCAAACTAATAGTTTTCGTAATACCAAATTTCAAGATTAAAAATATGTCTATAAAGAAGCTTTGTATTGATTACACAATGAATTTGAAATTACTCAAATCATTGAAATAGTAACTTGTAATCAGAGTTTAAAATTTTCATTTTCAATGAATGAAATTCAACATGAATTTTCAAAATTCTCAACTGAGGGATCAAAATAAAATTCATTTTGGCGAATGGATTTTTTCACCTATTCATTCATTTTTCTGTCACTGACAATTCTCACTGAGAAATAAAACAGGACCGTAACTCCCGATTATACTTCCAATCACCTCAAAACATGTGTATAGTAGTTAATTAAAATATTAATTATGCTCTCTATTTGTCCATTAAGCCGGATTGTGCGTCTGTTAACAGAAATAAGACATTTTACGACGTGCGAAAAAAATATTCGTGACAGAGAATTGAATGAAAAAAAGAGAGGCATTCAGCTGATGAATGTGACCAAACACGAATGAAAAAATGAGAATGTCAATCTTCACTTTCAATCTTCGAATTTTTTACTCTCTGCTTGTAATAGTTACTTTGGTAAGATTTACAACTATAAAACGCATTTTCTGTGTACTTCCATATTACCGTAAACGACGAGTCAAAGTAATAGTTCTCACTTTGAGTGGCCCAATCAAAACCACAATGCGTTTCAAAAGCATTGCCCGGCTGCCATTTCCGAGCGAATTCATCAAATGACATCATTTGTCCATCCTCCCCTTCACGAACGGCGCGATTAAACCTAGCTGTGGAGCGATTATACACATTAGTGAGTTTTCACCCTGCAGCACGGCCGGCGATGGTTTTGCCATATGGGATCTCCAATTCGACAGGAGGTAGTGGCAGTGGGAAAACCTTGAATGACGGTAGCCGACTGATTCGTGGAAGAAATGTTGGAAACATCAAAGGACTAACGAGGGTTTTTGGACGAGTTTCGGTTCAATTCGAAGGGGGCCAAAGGTTTCTGCAGTCCTGTAATCCCCAACAAATGGAAAACGTCTTTAGCATATGTATCGGAATAATAGGGAACCTTTTTGCGAAGTTGCATGTGGTATCGGGGACCGGGTTCTTTGATTTATTGGGACCGTTTTTCTTGACGTTTGACGGTGTGTCTCAAAATGCGAACTACCCACTCGTGGGTGAGATCAAGCGTCCAGCGGAGGGTGAACGATGAACAAGAAAAGAGGAAAATAATACACAAAGGCTTCAAACGAAGGTGGAAATTCTTACGGCCATGTGACGGCTTAAATGACCCTTAAATTTTAATGGATCGCCCACGTTTTTGTTTTGGGAAGGAAAACGCTTCTTAGCGCTTGGTGAACTTTTTTATACAACTAAGTGACTGGGTCTGCAAAAACACAGGAAATGTTTTATATGCGGAAACATGAAAAAACTGCTTTGAGGAACGTGCCAAAGGAAGATTAAAGACTCCGTTTGCGGCGCTGCACGTGTTCTTTATGCTACGTTGAAAATAGTGACAATCAGAACTCTCACTATAACACAACCGCAGTTTTTGTTCTTGGCTCCTACATAAAGAAAACACTGGGAATATTCTCAAATAAAATGACATCAAAATCAGCCTGTAACATATCTGAGAGCGTCCGTCCACAGTCTAATCATTTCCATAGTGGCTAGGTATTTCATTTATAAAGATTGGTTTCCTGCTCCCAAGTAAAGCGCTCAAGTAAAATTCCTCCTGTTTCCGTAAGTAATTTTGACATTTGTTCAATTGACAGCATTTTAACGAAACGATGTGAAAGAAAAGGACACCAAGTTGTCTACGATTTGAACTTGAAGAAATTTCGTTCGTTTCCTCAGGAAATGTTATTGAAATTGAAATGTACTTTTTCACGCGCGTTTGGGAAAATGATTTAATTTATAACTTTTGGGTGGGCTTCTGGGGAAAATCCAGACTACGAATTCGCACTACGGTGGGAGGAATTCTGCTGGGTCTCTGACGATTACTTCATGGAGTTCTTGGGACAAAGCTTCACAGGGAATTGAATGAAGATCCACGAAGGATTCTTTGTGATGAATCTTCTGGCATTCCGTACGAAGGTTTTTCTTTGAGATTTCGCAGAAAATTCTCTTGAAATTCTTCCAGGTGCTCCACCAGGAAATCCACCAGGAGTTCTCCGAGGATTGTCTTAAAATGTCTCTGAGATTTTCATTAGAAGTTCTACAAAAAATCCCTCCATGAGGGATTTTGTAGTATTTTTTTCGGGGTTCACTCAGATATTTATTCAGAGATTCCCGCAGAAATTCTTTCCGGGATCATTCCAAGAGTTCCTTCTTGGACTTCTACAGGAATGCATTCTAAGATTTCTCCAATAATTCCTCCAAAGATTCCTCCAGGAATTCCTCCGGAGAATCTTACTCCTCCAGACATTTCTCCAGAAATTCCTCCTGAGATTTCTCCAATAATTCCTCCAGAAATTTCTCTGGAGATTCCTGCAGGAACTCCTCCGGAGTTTTTTTTTGGAAATTACTCGGGGAAAACCTTCCGGAGATTCCTCCAAAAGATCCTCCTAAAAATCCTCCGGAGGTTTCTTCGGAGATTCCTCCAGAAATTCCTCCCTGAATTTCTCCAGAAATTCCTGCCGGGATTCCTCCGGAGATTCCTCCAGGAATTCCTCCGAGGATTCCTCCAGAAATTTCTCCGATACTTCTACCAGGAATTCCTCCGAGGATTCCTCCAGGAATTCCTCCGAAAATTCCTCCCGGATTATCTCCGCCAATTTTTCCAGGAATTCCTCTGAGGATTCCCTAAGGAATTTCTTTGGGGATTCCTCCGGATTATCTCTGCTGATTTTTCCAGGAACTCTTCCGAAGTTTCCTCCAGGTACTCCTCCGAAGATTCCTCCAGTAATTCCTCCGGAGATCCCTCCAAAAAATATTCCGGAGATTCCTTGTAACGAATAAATTAACATTGGAACCTTATAAATGCGCAACGCCCCGCGTTGGGTGCTAATGTGACGAAAACTTTGAAACCTTACAAATCCAGCATTTTCTTTTGAGTATTGGCCCCACGTTGGGGAACTAGATACGAAAAATAAAATGGAACATTATAAATGCACAAAACACAAACACATAACATAAATTGTGCCCAGTTATCTAAATAGATAACTAAGTCCGAACCCAGGATGACGAGGTTTCATAATTATTCTTGGTCCATCAGTCATCCTAGAATTGTATTTTGTTTGGCAGTTCGCCTTTTAGTTCGCAGCATCTGTTGTTGCATTCATAGCTAGTTTTGGTTTAGGAATTTCTAATCCTAAAGGGGCATCCTGATTAGGGCAACAACACAAGACCGTCTACAATTTGATGTCCGTGTTAGGGGACGACTTGTGCATTTTGTACTGGATCGCTTCTGAAAATTTTGGAGCGCTACAAATGCACATTAAATTTCAGGGACAAATGTACAAACCTTAGTAAAACATACAAAATAAACAGACAAAATGTTCACAACAATTTACAAACGTAACACACTCCATGCAACAATCGAAGAATTTTCCATGAATTGGAGAATGCAATCCATGGAAAATTCTTAAAACTACTTTACAACGTATCAACTATATTACAAACGTAACACAACACCAGCAACAGCGGAAGAATTTTTCAAGAATCGAAATCGCAATTCTTGAAAAATTCTAAAAAACTCCTATTTAACATCCTTTCAAATGGTCGGTTGATGGCAGCGATGATCATTTTATTTGGTGTCACCAGACTAATTAAAATACGTAAGCCAAACGCTTACCAGATAACTCCGCGAGTTAAATTGCCACCAGGCTAACCTTAAACTAATTGCCACCAGGCTAACTTAAAACTGATTGCCACCAGGCTAACTTAAAACTAATAACGCCAGCGAATCCTGGCAAAGGGTATGATCTAACGCCATTAACCAACGGCCAAAGAACTGACATCAACCAAGCACTTATCCTTTATCTATCTTTACTGTTGCGGACACTCATATCTGATCTACTCTAAGTTTACGTAACCTAAACCAGATGGATCAACAAATAAACACTAAACTTTAACATGAAAGTGGGTTTTTTTAGTTGGGCGCCAATGTAACAAATAGTACATTGGAACCTCAGAAATGCGCAACGCCCCACGTTGGGCGCCAATGTAACGGAAAATACATTGGAACCTTATAATGCACAATGCCCCGCGTTGGGTGCTAATGTAACGAAAACTTTGAAACCTTACAAATGCAGCATTTTCTTTTGAGTATTGGCCCCACGTTGGGGAACTAAATACGAAAAATAAAATGGAACATTATAAATGCACAAAACACAAACACATAACATAAATTGTGCCCAGTTATCTAAATAGATAACTAAGTCCGAACCCAGGATGACGAGGTTTCATAATTATTCTTGGTCCATCAGTCATCCTAGAATTGTATTTTGTTTGGCAGTTCGCCTTTTAGTTCGCAGCATCTGTTGTTGCATTCATAGCTAGTTTTGGTTTAGGAATTTCTAATCCTAAAGGGGCATCCTGATTAGGGCAACAACACAAGACCATCTACAATTTGATGTCCGTGTTAGGGGACGACTTGTGCATTTTGTACTGGATCGCTTCTGAAAATTTTGGAGCGCTACAAATGCACATTAAATTTCAGGGACAAATGTACAAACCTTAGTAAAACATACAGAATAAACAGACAAAATGTTCACAACAATTTACAAACGTAACATCCTCCAGAAATACCTTCTTGAAATTTCTCCAATAATTCCTCTAAAGGTTCCTCGAGAAATTCCTCCAGAAATTTCTCCCAGAATTCCTCCAGAAATTCCTCCCAGAATTCCTCCAGAAATTCCTCCCGGAATTCCTCCGGAGATTTCTCCAGGAATTCCACCGGATATTCCTCCAGGAATTCCTCCGGAGATTCCTCCAGGAATTCCTCCGGAGATTCCTCCAAGAATTCCCCCAAAGATTCCTGCGGTAATTTCTGGACGAATCTCGAAAGAAATTCCTGGAGGAATCTCCGGAGAAATTCCTGGAGGAATCTCCGGTGGAATTCCTGGAAAAATCTCCGAAGGAATTATTGGAGGAATCTCCGGGGGAATTATTGGAAGAATCTTAGAAGGATTTTTTGGAGATTTGCTCCAGAAGATCCTCTGGTGATTGCTCAAGAAATTGCTTCGGGGATTTCTCCGATAAATTTCTCCAGGAATCCATCCGGGGGTTCTCGGGGAAATCCTGCAGGAATTCTGGAAGAATTGCACGAGAATTTCAGAGGAACTCTTGGAAAATTTCCCGAAGAAGTTATGGTGGAATTATTGGTGAACTTCTGGTGGAATTACCGAGGTAATTTATGATGAGTTCCCGGGAAACTCCTGGTGGAATTTCCTGGAAACTCATTGGGGAATTCCAGGGGATTTTCTGCAAGAATTCTCGGGGAACTCCTACAAGAATTCACGGGGAACTCTTGCAGAAATTCTCGAAAATCCCCTTGATGAATTCCCGAAGAACTCCTGGAAGAATTTCTGGGGAACTCATGGATATATTCCTTAAGGAATTAACGGGGATTTTCTAGAGGGATTTCCTAGAGGATTCAGGAAAATTTCTGGATGATTTCCTGGGAAATCCTTGGGAGGAATTTTCGGAACACTCCTTGAGGAATTCTCGGGGAACTCCCTGGAGGAATGCCCGGGGAACTTGTGGAGGAATTCCCGGAGAACTCCTTGAGGAACTCCCACGGGAATTTCCGGAGGAATTCCTGATAATCTCCTGGAGGAAGAACTGGAGGAGAACTTCTGGATGAATTCTCGTGAACTCCTGGGGACATTTTGGAGGAATTATCGGGGAACTCTTGATAGAACTCTTTTAGAAATTTTCGAGAACTAGCCAGCTTGTTCCTGGAATTAAGAGTTATTTTCATGAGGAACTTAAAAACACTATCTTTCTAAAACTCCCAGAGTCCTGAACTTTTTTTTGAAATCATTAGCTTCTCTTGGACCCATGGCTTCTTTGAAGAACTTGAGGAGCTTCGCCAAATTATTAGTTTTTTTTATAGTATTTCCCGCTTCCTGCAGAATCTCGGACAATACCCGGACTCCTATAAAATCATAACTTTCTTTTATGAGAATGGAATTCTTGGAATTTCCTTCCGTATTAACTTCTTTATATCTCATGGATTTACCTTTGGATTTTTACTGCACTTATTTTCTCTCTATAACCCCATTATCGTCCCCAAGATCGTCCCACAATTACCACCGATAGAGCGAGACAAATCAAGAGCAATGCTGCAGATTCTCACATAAGTACTTTCTTCTAGGAAACAAACTTATTCACCAAACTGAAGTTGTTTTTAAATTAACCGCAGGAAATCCCCGCTCGCGCATTGCGTTTTGCCGCAGTGACAGAGTTGCGGATTTTTTTTTTGAGTACATACCACAGTGCTTCCGCATTCCGTTGCACTTCAAACAGATGTTTTATCTTGAATTCTTCCCTTGCCAAATCTTCAACCCTGTGTACTTTGGGCCTAAGGCCCCTGTGTACTAACAGCTTCATGCACACTGATGTCTTTGGTGCGAAAGAAGAAACGAAAAGAAAGAGAAAATGTCACTTTTACTCGCGGAATAATACATCGACATATTATTCCGTACGGAAAATTAACAACATTACTGACAGCATCGCATGACAGTGCCATCTGTTGGCAAACCTTTTTGGCTGCGAATTACTTATCAACTGCGAACGCTAAAGTAATTTTGATTGAAAAAGTTTTACTTGACCATTACTTGTCCTATCCTTTTACACAGTACTTACCAGGTGGAAACTAGCCATAAAGCTTCACTCAAGTAACAGAGCTTGAATTAGAGAATAAGCTCGAGGGGCTCTTGAAAGTTTCAGAGGGATCTTACTGCGAATCAAGACGTTTCAGAGGGTTTCGAGGTATTGTGGGGATTCCAGGAGTTTCATACAGTTTCATTGACTTTGAGGAGGGCTACAGCGAGGCTTCAGAAAGGTTTATATGCGTAACATACTAATTACAGTGCTATGTGGTTACGATGTTTGCAGGAGACTTCAGGGCATTAAGGAGAGCTTGAAAGGTGGGGGTTCAGAAGGGTTTTAAGCACTTGCGTGCGCACTGCGCAGCCGCAAGTTCATTTTGTTGAACGCAAGAAAGGGCGAGATAAAAGAGGACGCAAAGTGCCCCCTCTATTATCTGTTTCTTTCGCGTGTTTGTTTACGACAGTGAGCGAGAAAAAAGGAAAATCTGCGCACGCTAGAGGTTTTAAGGTGTTACATTATGTTTCAGGGGGCTTTGGAAGTTGCAGGGAGCTTCAAGAGAGTTTTCAAGAAAATTTTGGGAGTGTCAGAGAGGTATGGAGGAGTTGCACGGCGTTTCAGAACATTTCCGGGTATTTCATGTTGTTTCAAGAGGCTTTCAGGAAAGTTATCAAGGTTTCCAGAGGGTTTTCGAGTAGCTTCATGGCGTTTTTGATAGCTCCATGAGGGTACTCGTGGTTTTCCAATAGCGTCAAGGGAACTCAATAGATATGCAGCAACGGGGGTGTTTGAATGGGTTTCAGGGGTTTTAGGGGGGCTTCAGGAAGATGTTGGCTAGTTAGGGAGCATACGTAAACTTTCCATCCATAAATGACATAGCGTTTTCTGATCGTTTTGACACACCCCTTCCTTCCTCGTAGCCTATTTTTCCATACCAATTACATGGCTCATAGCAAAATCAGAGTCTCACTCCTCCCCCTAAAATGCTACATAATTAAGGCGAAATTGGAAGCATTTCCTCACTTTTTAGTTTTTGATTTTTTATTAAATAACGAAGCAATATTTTCGAAATCGGTTTTCGTGCACATGTAGAGAATGGATCAAGGTATCTTCTGATTTTTTTTGTAGTGGAAAATGTTTTTCGTTTTTGCAGAAACCATTTTTGAACAAAATTTTACAAAAAAATGGTTTCTGCAAAAATGGAAAACATTTTCCACCTCAAAAAAATTCAGAAGATACCTTGATCCATAGTCTACATGTGAACGAAAACCGATTTTGAAATTATTGCTTCGTTATTTAATTAAAAATCAAAAACCGAAAAAATGAGAAAATGCTTCCAGTTTCGCCTTAATGGGCGGTCTCTGACAGATTCTGCATTCCTTACAGAATCAAAACCAATATTGTATATAAAAAAGAATTGAGAATGACGGGAACTACAGGGGATACTCAAAATAACTGGGACAGGTAAAGATTTCACTTTTCAAAAAATGTTCAACTCGCTGTAACTTTTTGAAAAGGGCATCAAATATTCTCAAATTTTTACTGTAAGTTCATCGACTAGTTGTGTATCAGTAGTCCAATTTTGGAGAAGATCGGACCATTGTCCACGGAGTTATAAAGATTCTAGAAAAAGGTAAAATTATCCGATAGCCAACTTTGAGCTGTTATATCTCCGGTTTCAATGAACCGCATGCAATGAAATTTTGACCATTCATGACTTGCATCATGAGCTATGAAAAACGTTTAACTTAACTTTAAATTTTTAACAAGAGAAAAAGTTATAACGATTTCATTCATTTCACGATTTTTTAGTAAATTCATCAATTTCTAATATGCATCCCATTACTTTCTCAATTTATTAGCGGCTATGTTGTAACTTTCCTTCAAAACACATTTATATATAAGTCATTTAGAGGGAAACTAAATGAACCATAATTTGCATCTTGAATTTTGAAACGATGTTGAAGTTTTGGATAATTTGGTGTTTTATTAGAAAAATAATCTAATCGTTATAATTTTCTTCCGTGTTAAGAATTTTAGGTTAAGTCAAAGGTTTTTCATAGCTTATTATACAAGTCATGAATAGTCAAAATTTCATTGCATTCGGTTCATTGAAACCGGAGATATAACAGCTCAAAGTTGGCTATCGGATAATTTTACCTTTTTCTAGAATCTTTATAACTCCGTGGACAATGGTCCGATCTTCTCCAAAATTGGACTACTGATACACAACTAGTTGATGAACTTACAGTAAAAAAATTGAGAATATTTGATGCCCTTTTCGAAAAGTTACAGCGAGTTGAACATTTTTTGAAAAGTGAAAATTTTACCTGTCCCAGTTATTTTGAGTAACCCCTGTATGTCAACAACGGCCAGGGGGTATTTTGGAGAGAGCAAAGGGAGCCCAGAAAACAACTGGTTTCTGTACAAATGTTTTTCCGACTATGTTGAAGCTGCCTTCATGTGAACAAAAGTTCAGCACAATAGATACTTTATTCAGGCCCTAAACATCGAATTTTGGTAATTACATTCAACCTCTAGCTGATTGGAGGTTTATTGAAAGGCCGATTGAAGGCTTAATATGTGCCCAATCAGTTATCAATCTTTTTTTTTTTCCATAAGCATATGTTTCCTAAAACTTGGTATTTTAGTCACAGAAAAGCGTTGATTATTTTAGATCATTGGCAACGTTTCGACCCTGTGGTTGGGATCTTCATCAGGGCTCGATGTAATTCCATCCCGGCCAGCACGAACAAAAGTGTTACCAAAGTGCCAAGTGTTGTGACTTGAACTGTATACCCACCCACCATTTTAAACGAGGTGCTAGGGTCCAATGAAACAAGTGCGGTGCAGAACAGATAACGACATTCCGCCGTGTGATCAACACGAATCTAAAACAAGTTGATTCACATCGAGCCCTGATGAAGATCCCAACCACAGGATCGAAACGTTGGCATGATCTATAATAAATAAATAATGCTTTTCTGTGACTGAGAACCGCAATACACCAAGTTTTACGTAAACCCAGTTATACCCCGTAGAACATATGTTTACCATTTGCTGTTTTCTATTACCAGAAAAGATGTTTAGGAATGCATGAATAAATCTATATAATCTATAAGTCACACGCCTCAACAGCTACATCAAACAAAATCGTATACATAACCTAAAAAACGAGAGCATTACTTGTTGTGCCTAAATGATCGGACATGAGTTGAACTAAGGCTGTATTGAGGCTGAAGAAGGAATATGGGTTCTACCAAACATGCTTGTGTCAGCTGTCAAAAAATATATGATTCAAAGTTGAACATTATTGTTAGTTGAACATGATTAGTTCTGGGGTATGTTGTAAAACTGGTTTCACAGATGAATAATATTCTATTCAACTTGATATTGAGCCATCCATGTATTGCTGACTAAAGAGGATGAAAAGGCACATTTCAGGTCAATATTCAGTGTCATCGTTGCCAGCCACTGACACCATTAACCAGCCAATGTTCAGCTAATACTCTCACTATACAGCATTCATTGTTACTTGGGAGGTTGCAGGGGCGTTCCTGGGAATCCCAAGGGGTATCAGAGAGTTCCAGAACGATTCAGGGGCGTATAACGGGAATTCAAAGACGTCCTAGGAATCTTGGGGTTTCAGGGAGTTTCAGGGGGTCTCAGGGGCGCTTTTTGAGGTCTCAGGGGGTTTTCAGGCGGCACCAGTGGCGCTTCAAAGTGTTTCAGGGGCATTTCTGGGGTTACCAGGAGTCTCCAGTTAGCCTTGTGGTTAAGGCTTTGGATCGCCAATCTGGTGACGGTTACCGATTCTCGTCGGAAACTTTTCTCGATTTCCTTGGGAATGAAGAAGAAGAGGAAGGGCTTCTCAAGGAGATCTCAAGGACATTTTAAGCGGGTCCTTGGGGGATTTAAGGTGCACCGGGAGGCCTCATGGGCGTTTGAGGGAGTCCAGGGGTCCCAGGCAGTACCGTAGGTCTTATGGACGTTGCAGGATATCTTAAGGGGTTGCAGTGGGCCTCGGGGGTTTCAGAGAGTTTCACGGGGGTCCCCTTGGCACTTCAGGGGGTCCAAGAGGTTTCCATAGAAGAATTCCTGAAGGTCTCAGGGGTGCTTCAGAGGAGGCATTTTTATAAGTTCCAGCGGCGATTCAGGGTGTTTTAGGGAGTCTCAGCGGCACTTCAGGGAGTCTAATGGGTGTTTCAGGAGGTCGCAGAGAGTTTCAGAGGGGTTCCATGGGATCTCACGGGTGCTTTAGGGAGTCTCAGGGATGTTGCATAGGGTTTCAAGAGCAGAACGGAACAAAAATGACTTGAATCGGATGCTTCATTCGTGAGTTATGACCTGGCAGTGCAGAAAGTTTCATTTCGACATATCTAGATTCAATCACCCACAGTCCAAGATTTGTGCAAGTATTCATGCTATGCTATGCTATCTAGATTCAATCACCCACAGTTCATTTCAGATGCTGAACCTGAAAAAATTGTATATGAAAAACTTGTGCGGCTAGAACAGTTCTACAATAAAGTTACGGAAAAATTGTCAATTGACATTTTTCGAGAGTAGTCGATGATATTTACCCTAAATCTTGAAGATCAAGCGATTTTTTCGAGACTTTTTTGTAGAGCTGGTCTATCAGCACAAGTTTTTCATATATACATATATGTCAGGTTTAGCTTCTGAAATGGATTGTAGGATTGTAGGTGGTTGAATTTGAATATGTAGAAATTACTTCGACAATGATTTTTCTTAAGGGCCTAACTGACTTGATCGATTTCTCTTCGTCGACTCTCTCTTTCGCTAATAACTTGATCAAAACAAACAAAATCATTATTCTTTTTGTTTCTAGAGCAAGATGTAGTCATCGTCTTCGCATTTCAACCAAAAAATCTTTGGAAATCTTAATGCACTTTTCGTAATAACACAAAGAAAGGATCGATGAAGAGAAATCGAAAATGTCAGTTAGGCCCTAATGAAGAATCAGTGTCGACTTATTCAGTACTGCACTGGTTATGACCAATTGGCCATGGAATGTGTATGTGTATATAGGGATTTTTTCGTAAAACAATGAAAGAGATACGAGTTTGTGGTCTCCGTCAGAAATGTGTGATACTTGAAAGTATTCAAAAAAACAATCAAGCAAAATATACTGGAAGAAAACCGTTATTCTTTAAAAAAAAAACCCGCACTGGATTTGAAATATTTCAAGTTTAGGGCATTGTCAATTTAGAATCCGGACGCAGATAATTACTTGTATCTCAGAGGTGGAATATCAAACAGTAAAGGTAAGGCCGTCAAATCAAAGATTATTTCTGAAGCAACTTTTCACTCGTTGCAAGAAAATCGACGAAATTTTCACCATTATTAGAGGACTAGTTAATGATCAGACTGCTGTAACAGAATGATGATTATGATCATTTAGAGCATCACAATAAATAATACTTTGCGTCCGGATTTTACCGTATACCATATGTGCGTATACCATTTGCTCGAGTGAGTCATTGGCCCAATGCCGTTTGGATGAAAACTTAATGATAAATTTTAAATTTAAACTTTAAATTTAAACTCACTCCACTTTAGTATAACGCGAAAGAACAGCCTAGATTTAAAGAAGAAGAAATCTGTGATAAAATGTTGGCAGTTTTTGTTCAAACCATTTAATCCTTGTATGGGAAAAGATCGCAGTAAAGAAAAGCCATGAATAAAAGAAAAAAAAATATCTCCGATGGTCATATTGACAGCTAAAAAATCAAAGAGTGTCTTTTAATTCCAAATGACCCATTCGGCCAGATGGCATTTGATCAAATAGCCAGACACCCACAATATCAAAGCCATACACAAAAACTCAGTTCAATTAGTATGAAAATTACTGAATAATGGCGAAGAACACATAAAAACTGAAGCTCCAGTCCTAGTTCAACATCAACACCTAAATAGCTTCAAATTCAGCAAAATGTTAAACTGCTTTTATAATTATTCAAATCAACAACTCTAGAACTGGAGCAATCACTGTTGACAGAGCATAACTAAAGCATTGTCCAGTTAGAATCCGGACGCAAAAGATAATTTATTGTGACGCTCCCAATCATCATAATCCATTTTTTTTACAGCCGTCTGATCATAAACAAGTCCTCTATTGATGGTGAAAATTTCATCGATTTTCTTGCTACGATTGAAAAGTTATTTCAGATTGAAGGCAAGTGAAGGAAAAAAATCTTGCACAAACACGCTGAAAATTAAGCGTGGTCAGGTACGACAGTTGCGAAAAATTTTAATGTCTCCATAACCATTATGTGTGATGTGCACAGATGTTGTTAACCATGCCATGAGGAAGTGCCCAAGGAAGAATGAAGTTTATGTTCATGGATAAATCTGCTTGGAATTCCAAGATTTGCCAGGAAGTTCGAGATCTGGACATCGTTTTCTCACATCACGATTTTGACACCAAATGTGTACAAAGATGATAACCTCAAGAATCGCGTGCTGCTTTTCAAAAATGCACACAAGGGATCTGTAGAGGATTGAGCTAATTTGGTGAGCTATCATGACAGCCTGAGATGTGTAGTGGTGTCATCACTGTTGGATAGTGTTTATTAACGAAAAAACACTCAAATTTCGCTTCTTTGGAATTCACTGAATAGCCCTTAATTTCGCAAGAAGAGAAATATTTGGCAAAGTTTCTTTGGAATCCTAATCAGATTGGTAGAGGGTCTCAGGACACTACAGAGATGACCTGATTGTTAAACAAATCCGCCGAAGGGGTTGATGTTAAAATTTACTACCATTGTGCAGATTTTTAAGGAAGTAATCACGGAAAAAATGAGAAAATATATTTAAAATTAAATTAAATAATTTTAATGATATTTTTCCCTGAAACTACAGTAAATTATCTTTGTTTTGAGGGCTTCACCTTTTCTGTTTGTTATTCCACCTCTGAGATATAAGTGATTATCTGCGTCCGGATTCTAACTGGACAATGCTTTACATCTTGGTAGCATTTGGTTCGGATGCTGAGTCTGCATGACGCCGCCACTATCCTATGAGAGTTGTGGTGAACGGCCAACTCCCTCAAACGTTGTTCATTATGATGCCCCATCCTTGTGGACCAAACGATTCCAAACACGTACGAATGACCGCTCCAACGACAACCATCAACAGCCAGTCGGTAGTGTTATAGTTAAGTATTAATTTCATATAAAAATAATTGGTCAAAAAGCACACGTTTCAACGGGGCACGACACAGTGACAGCTCGCGCCGGAACAGTAGGTACTGGACGCCACGCGAATTATACGCTGTGTCGAGATTCTGACATCCCGGTCTTTTCGGGTGCGAGGGTGCTTACTACTACTGCTGCTGCTGCTGCTGCTGCTACCGGAGGATATGGTGGGAATGAACGAGTGGGAATCAGTGGCAGCCGTGTGCACAAAAAAGACTTAATTCATAATTTATAATGATCCTTGTGCACATGGAAACAATTTAATTATTCATACTTTTGTTTGTATGTAAAGTATTAAAAGGCACACTTTTGTGTCGTACGAATGAAATATTTAACGTTTAATTTTGGATGCTCCCGTGTTCCGAAAGCGAAGAAGGGGATGTGCGTTCAGCTGCCGGGCGTAGAAGGGCACTCTTGATTTTTAATTATCACAAGAGAGCCATTCCATCTTCATCCAGCGATTAATATCGGAAACTTCTTGTAAGTGTCATATGGGGCGCTGTTTGATTAAAATTTGTTATTTATGCATGAATTCGAGATTTTTGATTGTGCCAATTTGTAAGATGAAGATTGAAGACCGGATCATTCGAAGTGTCATCTTGATTCCCACCGATATCATTAAAAGGTGTTTTGAAGAAATTTCACCTTCAATGACCGAATTTGAATGTGTAAAATAAAGCCTGCAGTGGAAATTGGTATTTTAACCAAACGAATTCCATATGAACCCAATCATCTCAAATTTAATTTCCAACTATTTTACCCCACTTATGAATAGGGAATATAATCATAGAAACTCGAAAACCTCAAATATAATCGGCTTTGGTAAGGTTTAGAATCATAAGTACACGCAAATTCATTAAACCACCTCAGAAGTGAGAGCCTTCGAAAATCCAAGTCGTACGACAATGAAGGCATAAAGGCAATCAATAGCATTATTAGGCTGGGCTTTGTCTTGCAACCTATGAGCACGTAAAACAGTCAGAGTTGATCAGTCCTCTATGGTATTCGGTGGGTGAGTTTACTATAATTCAATAGCGATGGCGGTTTCTATACACCAATCCTTGAAGTTGCAACGCGGCTTTTCTCGCTGGGGGATAGGCCAATGAGGTGGCAGTACATGTTTGTTGACTACAGTGAAGCTTACAATTTCAAATGGCAATGATTGTATGTTCAACATATTACTCAGCACAAGCTCTAAGGAACCGAAAATCATGGTAGTGCCATTAACATGTTTTCAGGAATTTCTGTGGGGATTGCTTTTGCAATATCTTTGTCAATTACTCAGAAAATATCAATAAAATATCTTCTGTTATTTCTTCATATTTCGATCAAAAATTCCTTTGCAAACTTTTTTGGCATTTTTTTGTGAATTCCTCTGGCAGTTTATTTATGAATTTCTTGGGTATTCACTCGGCAATTTATTTCAAAATTTTATTCAAAAACTTCCTAGAAAACTTTTTAGCAGCTCCTCTGGACATGCCCTAGACTATACGATTGGATATATTTCAGGCAACTCTTTTAGAAATATCTCCCACAATTCCTGCAGCATAACCCTCAGGCATCCCTTCCCCTTTTTCTGTAAATTGTTTCGGTATTTCTTTAAGAAATTTCTCAGACAATTTCTTTGGAAATTCACGGATTCCTAATTTAAATACTTGAAAGAATTTGCAATGCCATCACAGAAAAAATTACTGATTTCCCAATAAAATATCAAAAGAAAAACAAAGAATTTCCCGAAAAATGCTTGAAAATTTTTCCATTGAAATGCCGAAGAAACTCCAAATACCTAAAACATTCCCAAAGGAAGCTATTTTGAAAAAATATATGTACCGGAAAAGCTTCTAATGGAGTCCCGAGCTGAGGAGAATATCAACTTGATAACAACAGAATCACATAGACTGTTTTTATATCATAATTTGTTATAGTTAACTTATCAAAATATATCTTTTCAATAACATGTTTTGTTGGGCAATCTTATTTTGTTATGTTCAAGTTTTCGGGATATATCTACAAGATAACATTTAAATTATATATTTTGTTGTATAACAAGTTTAGTCATTATTCTGCTATAGAGAATGTACAAATATGTGATGAAGAATAACACAACAGCAATAAGTTCAAAAATTTCCTGTTATTAAGTTGTAATTGGTCTAACAAAACATGTTATTGAATTAGTCTTCCAGGAACATTTTTTTGTTATGATATTTGTTATTTTCCCGCTTATGACAGATAAGTTTATAGCATGATATGTTATGCTAATAACATAAAAATTACTGATTTTATTATACAGTTATTAGGCCAAAATAACATGTTTTATTATGCTGTTGATATTTTCTTCTGCTCAGGGTTGTTGACAAAAAATCCAAAGGAATAATCATAGGAATTTCCAAAAAAAAAACGAAATTTCGTAACAATTATCAAAATATCTTTTAAGAAGTTTTGAAGACCATTGCCGAATCAACTCCCAAGTGAACAACCGAAAAGAATTTCACAGAAATTGGCGAATGAATTTAAAAAAACATACCACAAGCATTCACACAGGAATTTCTCAAACAATTTTCAAAGAATAAACCAAAATAATAGAAAAAGAAATTCTCAAAACAATAGCTTTGGGAATTTTAAAATAAAAAGCTAGAGGAATTGGTCAAACTCATCGCCGATCAAGAGAGAAAATCTCGAACAAATGCTAAATGAAATTAAGGAAAGGAATTCTTTTTGGAATTACATGCCTAAAAGTGCGTAAAAAATTCCAAATAAATTTCTTAAGGAATTTCCAGAGACATAATCAAAGAAGTTTTCAATAGAATTGCCTGAACAATTTTCAATTAAATATTTGATTTAATTCCTGATGCAATTACTAAATAAGGTTTCAAAAAAAAATCTGATTTTTTTTCAATATTATCCAAGATGTTTTCAAAGGATTTGCCGAAGATATTTCCAAATAAACTGCAGAAGGAATTTTCAAACAAAAAAAAATCTTGGATGTTTTGTATATTTTGAGAAAAATCCCAAAAAAAAAATTTTTTTGAGGCGAGTTTCAAAGAAAATGTTGAAGAAACTCCTAAAATTAATTCTGAAAAATTCACGAAGAAATTGTCCACAGAGTTCTACGTAGAAAACCTAAAAAAGTAACGCTTTTGTCACTAAGGATGTTTCAAAAAAAAAATTGACGGAAATTTCCTCAAAGAAGCTTCCGAAAGATTTTCCAGAGCAATGAATTAGGAATTTATCAAAAGAACGATCAAAGAAGTTTCCCCCAAAAAAAAACAGAAGCAATTCTAAAGGCATTACTAAAAAAATTCCGAAAGGAAATGCCTTGAAAATTTTCAAATCAATCGTTGTAAGCCAATTGAGCAGCAGTTGCAAAAAAAAGCCAAATCAATTCAAAACGAAATTCATAAAAAATCAAAAAGAAATGCTAAAGCTTTTATCGACAGAATTCTTCACAGATTGGCAAGATGATCTAGAAAATATGAGTGTTTTAAATTATATGAAATGCATTATATTGTGTATTTCTAGGCCAAAGCACGAAAATATTATGATGATCAATAATTTTCAATTTGAATAAAATTTTGTTCATGTGTTGAATTTCATGATTTATTTACATTTGTATCAGCACATATCCATTTCTTTCACCCATATTTCGATGAGGTATATGAAAAAATACATATTTTCCTCATCAAAAATAATAGCATAAAAACTTTGAAATGATGTCTTCAATATATATATATATATATATATATGTTTTTTTTTTCATTTTTATCTGTAGGAAGTGTCGAGGAAAAATAGTTAAAATCATTTAACCTTCACACTTAGAATAAATTACAGTTTTCGGTGAAAAAAATCACCGAAACTGGTCTGTAAACAAGCACACTAATAAGCACACGTCTAATAAATTTATTGTTTAAAAATTCCTTCTTCAATTTCTTTGCAAACTTACTTACTTACTTTCAGTCCTGGGCACCCATGGTGGTGCAGAGGGCCAAATTGAATGATTTCCATCCTGGGCGATTGCCAGCCATAGCCTTGACCTGAGGCCAGGTCGACGTGCTTGATTTCGTTGTTGAGGCTGCGGCGCCATGAGCCTCTACCGAGCAGAGGAGAATAGCTAATTGACAACAACAGAATCACATAGCCTGTTTTTATATCATAATTTGTTATCGTTAACTTATCAAAATATATCTTTTTAATAACATGTTTTATTGGGCAATCTTATTTTGTTATGTTCAAGTTATTGGGATATATCCACAAGATAATATTTCAATTATATGTTGTAGAACAAGTTTAGTTATTATTCTACTATAGAGAATGTACAAATATGAACAATAAAACAACAGTAACAAGTTCACAAATTTTAATTTCCTGTTATTAAGTTGTAATTGGTCTAACACAACATGTTATTGTATTAGTCTTCAAGAATTACTTAGCTAAAACGATAATTTTGCAACAACGAACCTATAACATTTCCCATTTTTGCAAAAATAGGGACGGCCTATTGCCCAGCTACCGAAAAGCTGGAAGGATTGACCGTGCTTACATCCAACGATTTGGCCTTGCTGTACTCGACTCCGAGGCGGATTGCTGCAATAGCTGCTGCGCGGCTTCACAGTAAATCAGGTTCAACTGTGTGACTTGCGTCATTTTCGGCCGCTCTGTCCACTTATGCTTGGGCACTTAAGCCCACCCGTCACGTGGCCTTTGTTTGCCGTGCAAATCAGACACTTTGATGTCAATTTGCACTCCCTGACGAAGTGGCCTTCTACTCCGCATCTTCTGCAGAGTTTGCTCCTATCGGGACCTTTGCATGCCCACGACTTGTGGCCTCGCCCGAAGCACCTGAAGCACACTTCCGGCGGCTCACAGATGCTAAGCGGACACTCCGACCAGCCGACTTCTACCATGCCCTTTGCAGCCGCTTTCTTCGTTTCCCCGACTGGAAGCTTGATCGAGTGGATGGATGGAGCTTCGGCGTTGACACGGGTAATGCGTCGAACCCTTGGCGGATCATGCTGAGGTGTTGATGGCGTGACCGACACTTGAAAAAGGTTTCCAACGGCTTGAACCAGCGTTTCAACTGACGGATGACGGATGTTTCAAGGAGACGGATGTCGCCGGTGTTAGCGGCTTTCTCGCCTTCGTCGGCATTACGCAACGCAAATCAGTGCTGTAATGAATTATTACAGCACTGTTAATTTGGTGTGGGAAAGTAGGCCTTTTCCTGTCAGATTTGCGTGAGGTAAAACAGCCTATTACGATGAGAAATTGCAAAAACAAACATACCGAACATTCTGCGATTTTTACGGTAAATTTGTAAAAAGTACCGAACGTTCCGGTAATTTTGACAGATGCATTTTCCTGAGATTCGCAGTACGTTCGGTGGTTTGAAAAATCACCGAACTTTTTACCGTACGTTCAGCTGTTGAGATTACGGTAAAATTTTACCGTAATCCGTCATTTTTTCTAAGTGTGTTCCTACGCTACTTAGCAAAGTTTAAGGCTGGAAGTCGCCCGAAACTTTGCCAAGTATCGTAGGACGGGCAAATGCTTCTATTTTTCTCGAATTTTATTTTTTATCAATTTTCAAAACAAACATAATGAAACATTTTTGTAACAGCGAATGAAAAAAAAAATGTATGGGATTTTGTAAATAATTATTCAAGATTTTTGAAATTTTTCACTGTTTCAGTTAAAAATAGCTGGATAATTTTTCACTTATGATAATTTTAAGGCCATCTCGAGTTAACAAAGCCCAGCTTTATCTCAATTATTTTCTTTTTTTAAATTCGTTGTAACTTAAGAACGATTCGATGTAGGAAAAATCATTTATATTTTTTCATTGAACACAGTTTTAGAATCTATTTTCGATATCAATAATATCAAAAATGTTTTCCTTCTGTTAGTTTTCAATGGAAAACCAATGAAAAATAAAAACTTGAGAAAAAATAGTTTGAAGCAATTCACCATCCCACACAAATTGGAAAATTTTGAGGCTGAAAGTGAGCGTTCTACAAACAATTACAGGCCATCTTTGAGGTCATTTGCATTTGCATACCTTCGAGAATAGTTTGAAAATAATGTGTACTAAAGTGTATCAGAATTGTTTGTTCGATGGTTTATTTTCGACATTTTACAGCCCAGCCGTTCGCTCATTGCGGGCTGCAAAACGGTGAGTCGAAAAGAAGAGCTTCCAACATAGCTCTAGTCGTCACAAGTTCCTACCTCATGCTTAGACGGGTCAAGCGATGACAAAGACCGCCAGGTAAGAGTTGTGTGCTTAGCTGGTAGTGCAGCCTGTTGTACTTGACTTCAGCTAGATTGAGGAGGTACGTCTCAGCGTCAGGTGCGGCTCAAACAGCGTTTGTTCTGGCATCCAGGGGCGTATGAAATGTTCCTTCACCGGAAGCTATACCTAGGGTGGCAGCCCCACTATGGTGGATAGGTGACCTTAGGCCAACAACCTACTGTTTCCGAAACCAAAAAACCGTTACAGACACCGAAAATGAAAGATTACGAACTGATTCAACGGCAACAACTTTGAGCGCGAAACAACAGACAAGAATTGGAACTTGGAATCTGGCACAACTAGCCAATGAGGCATGCCGTATGAAGCTTGAGATCCTAGGACTGAACGAAGTCCGTTGGCTGAAATTTGGAGAACACAGATTGGCGTCGGGCCAAATTCTGCTATTCTCTGGCCTACGAGGTGAACACGCTCCTCGCCACTGTGGAGTTTGTTTCTTGCCCAGCGCTCACACCCACGCTGCGCTCATGAAGTGGGAACCCATTTATGAGAGGATAATTGTAGCCAGACGAGCGTCAAATCGCCTTCGATGAATTTTTTGCATTGGCCCGCCAGGAGACCTTGATCAGCTGGCAACACAAATGGAGAGATGGAGAGATGGGTAGATGGTTGCACTCCATCATTCCACAGGTGTCGAAGAAGCCATGATTCAAAGGGTTGGATTTGAGCCGCGATTTCATTCGTGTAATGTGTCGGTTGATGTCCAACCACTATTTGTTGAACGCACATACCTTCCGTGTCGGGCTCTCAGAAAGCAATCTCTGTGTCTGTGGCGTGGCTTACCAGGATATCGAACATGTCGTGTGGGGATGCGATGAGTATCGTGAAGTCAGATCTGAGCTGTATGAAACTCTCCGGGTCCGAGGAAAACAACAGAAACCCGTTAGAGAAGTGTTGGCAGGACTTGATTTGGAATACATGAACCTGATTTACCAGTTTTTGAAACGTGTTGATGTCAGAGTTTGATGTAGTACGTTCCTTGTTTTCGTTGTCCGCCTTTTGGTTTTGTTGTTCGCCCCTGTCTGTCGTCACCCCCCTTCCGCTTGTCCTCTTCTTGTCATTGTCTACCGATAAAGTCCTTTCTTTTTGGTTCCATTACAGATATGGACAATTGTCCCATCAATGTTTTAGTATAAGTTAGCAAATAATTTAGTTTTAAACCCATAAATCCCTCCTTCCCAATATTATTTTATTTTTATTTTTACTTTTTTTTTCAATCCTTAACCTCGAAACAGCCGCGAGTACTTCGGCTTCCCAAACTAACATAGTTTTAAGGCAGTAATAAATTGTAAAATGTAAAACCATTGTAAAAACAAAAGATTTCGGCTCAGTTATGCCCATGTGGCGCCCGAGCCTTCCATATAAACGAATAAGTAAAAAAAAAAATTGTAGCCAGATTCAGAACACGGGTTCGAAACCTCACCATGATCCAATGTTACGCACCAACCTATGCTGCCGAATTGCAAGATAAAGTGAACTTCTACAGTCAACTGAATGCTGTCGTGGACAAGTTTCCGAAAGGTGATATCAAAATCGTCATATGCGACTTCAACGCGAAGGTTGGTTCCGACAAATCAGACTATGAGCACGTCATGGGACGCCACGGTCTCGGAGAAATGAGCGAAAACGGAGAACTGTTTGCAGAGTTTTGTGGCAACAATAGCATGGTGATTGGGGGATCGCTTTCTCCTCATCGACCAGTGCACAAATGGGTTGGCGTCACGGGAAATGAAACCGACCATATCTTCATCAGCCGAAAATGGAGAAAATGGGGAAAATGGACTCCTTCGTCGAGGAGCTAGAGAACCGTGTTGCGAATATCCCAGAAGGTGGAAGGGTAAAGGATCAATGGAGCGCCATCAAGAACGCCTTCATCGCCACCGGCGAGAATAATTTGCGTGAGCTACGCACCCGAAGAAAGCAGTGGATCACAGATGATACCTGGAGGAAGATAGAGGAGTGAAGGAACGCCAAAACCACGATAGAGCGAGCGAAAACACGAGGAGCCAAAGCCGTAGACCGTCAGCGCTATTCGGGTCTCAAGAAGTAAAACGCTCATGTAGACGAGACAAAAGAGCGTGGGCGGACTCCCTAGCCGACGAAGGCGAGAAAGCCGCTAACACCGGCGACATCCGTCTCCTTGAAACATCCGTCATCCGTCAGTTGAAACGCTGGTTCAAGCCGTTGGAAACCTTTTTCAAGTGTCGGTCACGCCATCAACACCTCAGCATGATCCGCCAAGGGTTCGACGCATTACCCGTGTCAACGCCGAAGCTCCATCCATCCACTCGATCAAGCTTCCAGTCGGGGAAACGAAGAAAGCGGCTGCAAAGGGCATGGTAGAAGTCGGCTGGTCGGAGTGTCCGCTTAGCATCTGTGAGCCGCCGGAAGTGTGCTTCAGGTGCTTCGGGCGAGGCCACAAGTCGTGGGCATGCAAAGGTCCCGATAGGAGCAAACTCTGCAGAAGATGCGGAGTAGAAGGCCACTTCGTCAGGGAGTGCAAATTGACATCAAAGTGTCTGATTTGCACGGCAAACAAAGGCCACGTGACGGGTGGGCTTAAGTGCCCAAGCATAAGTGGACAGAGCGGCCGAAAATGACGCAAGTCACACAGTTGAACCTGATTTACTGTGAAGCCGCGCAGCAGCTATTGCAGCAATCCGCCTCGGAGTCGAGTACAGCAAGGCCAAATCGTTGGATGTAAGCACGGTCAATCCTTCCAGCTTTTCGGTAGCTGGGCAATAGGCCGTCCCTATTTTTGCAAAAATGGGAAATGTTATAGGTTCGTTGTTGCAAAATTATCGTTTTAGCTAAGTAATTCTTGAAGACTAATACAATAACATGTTGTGTTAGACCAATTACAACTTAATAACAGGAAATTAAAATTTGTGAACTTGTTACTGTTGTTTTATTGTTCATATTTGTACATTCTCTATAGTAGAATAATAACTAAACTTGTTCTACAACATATAATTGAAATATTATCTTGTGGATATATCCCAATAACTTGAACATAACAAAATAAGATTGCCCAATAAAACATGTTATTAAAAAGATATATTTTGATAAGTTAACGATAACAAATTATGATATAAAAACAGGCTATGTGATTCTGTTGTTGTCAATTAGCTATTCTCCTCTTCTCGGTAGAGGCTCATGGCACCGCAGCCTCAACAACGAAATCAAGCACGTCGACCTGGCCTCAGGTCAAGGCTATGGCTGGCAATCGCCCAGGATGGAAATCATTCAATTTGGCCCTCTGCACCACCATGGGTGCCCAGGACTGAAAGTAAGTAAGTAAGTTTGCAAAGAAATTGAAGAAGGAATTTTTAAACAATAAATTTATTAGACGTTTTGTAAATTCGGAAAAATGAGCGATTCTCAAAGAAAATGTTAAAGGCACTCCTTTAACCCTAAAAGGGATACCTGGGGTCCATTGGTAATTTACGAAAGCATTGCCTTGGAACATTTCAAAACAAAAATTTTCTCAAAGAGACTTCCGAAAAGAGTAATTGGTAAGGAAATTATGACTAGAACGACCGAGAAAATTCTTCAAGTCATAACAAAACATGCAATTGGTTGAATATGAAACCATGGTTGAAGCTCTTTTATTCCTGCACTTTTTTAAGCTGAAATTTAGTTTCAACAATTTCAATCTTTTTAAACATAGCTCTATATTAGTTTCCACCACCTGTTAACATATGCTCCAATCGAGAACAAAAACCTCTACATGTTCTATAAATTTTCACCGCGTCAAGCCCGTATTTATCGAATTAAATATTGAAGGCCCCCATCACATTCCTGGCAGAACAGGAGCAAGCACCAAACAAAAACAGGCGGCATCTCTTTTGATACTATTTCAATTTTTCACAATGTTTGTCTGGAAACAGGATCAGCGTTAAATTTACATTAGCTTCGTCGAGCGCGGCAGCACAAACACCGATCCGGTTTGTACTCAACAAATAAACTCATCATTTATTGGTTCTGTGCGAAACCACCTAGCAAACAGTAATTTTTATGCACTGTCGACTGTCGACGCGCGGGTTGGGGCCTTGGCAATATGCCGAAAACCGCAGTCCAACCAGACCAGACCAGAGATAAATGAGTGTGGTAGCTCTGATTATAATTCTGCCAATAAACGATTTGATGAGTTTTTTTTTTCTTCACTGGAGTGGGCTGAAGTATTAGATTCGAAAAAAAAGATCGTATCTGTACGTATAATTGAGATGACACCTATTAATTTAAAAAAAATGAGCTTAAACTCGGACATTCTTTTAGTCTTGAATGGAATAATGATTTTACATGAGTTTGAGTTGTCAGCACCTAAGGGAAACACTCGGGATGAGGAATGCATTTATTGTAAATGGCAACTTCACAGTAAATTGCGGACGTTCACGGGTCATCTAACAGCTATGGTACTTTTTAAAATGCAAAAAAAACGCTTATATAAGTCATCCGTGTCTATATATGCTGGACTGGAAAAATTCGCACCTCATTACCTCGTTTAACGCAAAACCCTTTTGCCAAACGGTGTCAAAGCAGAATACCTTCGCTGATAACACACTTGGTTGCCTGCAGTTGGGTATCGGAGCACATGCACAAGAAGACTCACCTTCAGTAATTTACATAAACCGCTCAGCTCTAAAACGATTTTAACACCTTTGTAAGGATTCCCATATGTATGGCCGAAAGCTGACTGGAGCGGCAGTGGATATTTCAAAAGGGCTCCCGATCTCATGTTTCATCATCGTCCGTCAGTCAAAAGTGCTTCGTTCTGTCATCGCCTCATTGCCACGATGAAAGTCGATAGGCGAACGGTACAGATACCTATCTATGCTTTGCCAAAGTGGTTCAAAGGATTCTCAGTATCTGAGCGTTTTCTTTTGAGGTAGGTCTTGCTTCTTGGCTAAGTATTGGATTTCAAACGATTACGTAATAAAACGAGTGTGAGTAAAATACACGTTAAGCTAGAATTATACATAGTTAATAAACTATCAAAAACTTTGTTAACCATGTTTACTGCAGAAAGCACGAAACTATCTTGAAATCAGATGAAGCTTCGAAATAGTCTTACCTCATTATTTAAAGGGTATATTCATCACGCTGTTTGAGCAAAATCAATCATTGAATACATTTTCAAGAAGAAGAAAAAGTTAAAAGGTGTTTCAAGCTAGTTAATATGTGAGAGAAGAGGAAGGCAAGGGCATCTTGGTGAACTGTCTTACAGTAACCAAGAACACCCTTGAGTGTAGAACAGTATGTATCTACAACCATTACTAGAGGTCTTTTGAAACCCTGCGAACAAAGTTCATACCTATCCCATGTCATGTAATTATTTTCGGTGAAGTTGTGAATTCAATTACTATATTTTGGGGCCCTCTTTAAGTATTGGTTATCGAATCCGAAAACTAGTGATCTTTTGCTGTATTACGAACAATCAAGTAGAGCCTAGTCCAGCCTAGTCTTCACATAAACAGCCATTCATTGAAGGAACCTTGGAAAATGACAGAATTGACCACTTCTACCATCTTTCTTGTTCTTATTGATGCTCGTAATATATCGGAGATGTATTCCAAGCATTAAGCTGGTAAGGCCTACTGTACAGTGATATTGATCTCATAAAACCATTACTGAGTGAGGGACATCTTGTAGGTATCAACCACATAGCTTTTTGGCAAGAAATGTTCGTTAAAATCAGTAGAAGTGACGTTGCTCAGAAGATTAATGTCGTTCCTTGGAAGAAATGCCAGATGTACAGGTATCCGGTGTCGTGTCATACTTGGCATTCCGGTCCAATCGATTCCGCCGGCCGAAAATCTGTCAAATCGAAGGAAGATTGCTAACGACGCAGCCTGTATTAGTTCGCTTTGTTTATCCGGTAGCATACCCGAGCAGGAGAAAATAGCTGAAGAATAACTAACTCAGGTATAGAAAACCGAATACCTACAACCTGAATGAGGTATTAAGTAGCCTTGCATAAGAGGTAAAATACCTAAAATAATAACTGGTGTGTATTGACCTGGTGTGCGCGAATAATGACATCAGGTATGGTAATACCTAAATAATAATTGGCGACTTTTCCATACAAATAGGGATTTTTCCATAATTGAATAATATCACAAACCATCCTCAACACCAAAACAATAACCAAATACCAAAATAAGTTATTTTCAATACCTGGATAACCGACCAATACCTTGTCTTGGTATGATACCTGATTTTGGTATGCTCCAGTTATTTTTTTTTATTCTTAATCACTTAACCTAATTTACAGCTCTATTGTCCACTGCGGCACTACGTGAGCTATTTCAATTGACAGCTGCACTTACATTTTGTACAGCGCCTAGATTCTATTCTACTTTATCGAACTGGTTTGCCTTTCTGCTACTTTCACTTTTTCTACTTTATACCTAAGTAGAATGATGAGCACAAGGATGATGATGGATGGCCGTTGTTCCTTTCCAGTCCGATTGGGGGCCCATTATGAGTAGCAGTTCGCCGGTGTCCAGGTATCCGGGTCCGTTTGAGCCATGGGGCTCAGAAGAGGGTCAGTGTCAGTTGCTCTCGGGGGAAAAGCAACTGACGAAAACCGGGGCTGGGAATCAAACCCATGACCATCCGCATATGAAGCGAACGTGTGACCAACTACGCCACGGGCCCCGGCGTATGCTCCAGTTATGTGGCAGTTATTCATTCCTGCTCGGGTATCGCCACTGCTAATGATATATGCCCTGTTGATCCTTTTCCCGATATCCCTCTCAATCCCTACATTCTCCCTTGTACTAATATCTCTTTATTTTATTGCTCTGTTCATACCAAATCGAACAGCACAGTATGAAAGTGTTATGGTTAAAAATCGTGACAATAATTGCAACCGCTCTGACCGATAGCATTTTGACAGCAAGAAATATTGCAGATGAGCACGTGGTGTGTCATCATTTGCTCGATTTTGTTATGATTCTCATCCACATGACAACTCTCCAGGTTGAATTTCTCTCTGTTCCTCTCATCAACAGTTGTTACCGTGTGGTCAGCTATGCAGGTTTTGAGTGTCTTCTCGTAGAAAAAAAATGTGAAGCGTGAAAATTTTAAAATCGATGGTGGCAACCGTATCCGAGCACAAAAATAGGCTGAAGTGCATCAAAAATCCATATTTAAAGGCAACCAGCAGTAAAAGTTAAAATTTGTTTGTCATCATCTCACATCTCTCTACCTCTAGATCATCATTGCCATCGGTTATCTCTCATCTGTTATCTAATACCTTCCATCATCATCATTATTATTATCTGCCATCTTTCCTCTCTCTCATCTCTCATCTCTCATCTCTCGTCTCTCATCTCTCATCTACACGGAAAGATCGATGTACACAGAGCAAGGAGTAACTTTCACGCAGCGATCGAAAAGACAAAAGATTTCATGCAAACTTGTGTGAAAATTCACGCAAATTTGTGTAACGCCGGATCAGCACATTTTTGTGCTGATCCAGTCGTACGCAAATATGAGTGAAAAATCCTTTGACCATTATCATCATGACCATTATCATCAACATCTTTCATCACTCATCTCTCATCAACATCGTCTCTCGTCTCTTATCACCATCATCAACGTCATCAGTTTACCTTCTCGCTTTTCTATCATCACCATCGTCATCATCATCATCATCATCTCTCATCTCCCATTTCTCATCTCTCATCTTTCATCTCTCAGTTTTCATCTCCCATTAATATCACCATTTCCCACCTTTCATCTCTCAGTCATCATCTACACCTCTTCTCTTTCATCTCTCATCATCATCATCTATCATCTCCTATCTCTCATATAATAACTGTCATCTCATATCTCTCATCTCTAACCTCTTATATTTAATCTCTCATCGCCCGGCACACATTTCTCATCTCTCATCATCCATCTCTCATCTCACATCTCTCATCATCATAGTCTCTCATCTCTTGTTTCTTGTCCGTCATCTCTCATATCTGATCATCGTCACCATCATCTCTCGTCTCTCATTATGATCATCAGCAGGGTTGGTAACCATCTATTTCGTCACCAGCGACCGACAAAGAAACCACGACGAGGATGAACCAAAAATAAAACAGGGAGCTATAGTTTTAGTCATTCTCTTTTGTCTCCTTTTGCACCGACGAAAAAGGAACATGTTTTCGTCACATGACATTCGATTGTAGACGAAAGGCGAGCCAGTCAAGCATTAATTGACGATTTGGCCTCAGTCTTTCGGAACTGTTGAATTAGCTCTGATGGTATGCTTGTTGTGCTGCCGATATGAAGGTTTTTGGTTTGATTCCAAATGAAGGCGGGTTTCGTTTTTGCATATTTTTTTCTGGTCAGCCATTCCCGTGAGGCTGATTATTCGTTCGCCTGCCCTGTTCGGTACACTCCACCCAACGAAAATGCCAATAAAGAGAAACGCCATAACATTTTTGTCGCGATCAGCAAACTTAATGACGGTGTTTGAAGAAAAATATTCAAGAGCCGCTGACTCAGTGACGCAAACTTTTTATTTCCCGTTGTCGTCAGTGATTATGCCTTAGCTACTATAACTATTAACAATCCTGATCATCAGCATATCTCATTTCTCATCATCTCATATCTTTTATCTCTCATCTCTTATCTCTTCTCTCACCTCTCTTCACTCACCTCTCTTCTCTCATCATCATCATCATCTCTCAACTTTCATCTTACATCTCTCAACTCTCATCATTATCATTTCTTCTTTCATCGCTAATCATCATCATCATTTCGCATTTTTCATCTCTCATCTCATGATCTCTTACCTATCATCTCTCATCTCTCATGGCTCATCTTTCATCGTAATTATAATCGCTCATCATTCATTTCTCATCTCTCACCAATCATAGCTCATCTCTCATCATCATAATTTCTCATCTCTCATCACCATGATCATCGTTATTAGTCTTCCTCAGCGCTTGAAAATTGAAGCGTTTTACCTCAGACGAATCAAAATTTGCTCTTCTTTGATCGGCGCTTTTCAAGCCAAAGCGGTAGCCTTGGCTTCGTTGGCTTGCCTTCGTTGGCTTGCCTTCGTTGGCTTGCCTTCGTTGGCTAACATGCTTCTGAAGCAAGTGGGAACGGAAGCAATAAAATATATGAGTGAGAGTGAGGAACGACGATTCAGCGCCGTACGGCTCTCTGAATCTCTTTCTTCGCCGGTGTATACGGCAATGAATATACTTGATTTTTATCTCGTTATTACAGTGCGTATGACATAAACTCGAATTAAATCGATTATAATAGTCACGTCCATCATTCTCTTATGAACGAATTGATTGTTTTTACAAGTTTTGAGCAAAAAATAAATCCACTGAATCACTTACGCATCTTCAGCCTCACCGCATCAAGCGAGAAATAATGGTTTCCTGTCAGTATGCTTCACCAGCCAACCGACCGATGAGGATTAGTGGTCGCGGTTGGTTCGGTTGCTCTTTGCTCCCTGTGCGTGTTTGTTCGTAGTGATGGTTGGCGCTGATGACTGATCGTATCATTCATATTCACTCAAATTCAAGCACTGGTCTTCCTTCTCGCTTTTCTATCATCACCAACGTCATCATCATTATCATCATCATGAATATCTCTCATCTATCACCATTATCAATCATCTCCTATCTGTCATCTCTCACCTCGCAGCTTTCATATCTTATCTATCGTCTTTATCAATCATTACCGTCAAAATCAACCTCATTTGCAATCACCGTCTTTGTCATTTTCATAACATTCTCCAAGACAATTTCAAATGTTTTCAAAGTCATGCCAATCTAATCTCTCATCTCTCATCATCATCATCATCATAATCTACATCTCTCATCGTTCGGCTCTCATTTCTCATCTGTCATCTGACATCTTTCATCATCATAGTCTCGCATTTCATATTTCTTATATATCATCTCTCACAACTGATCATCGTCGCCACCATCCCTCATAATGATCATTAGTATATCTCACCTCTCATCATCATCTCTTATCTCTTATAGCTTCTCTCTTATCTCTCCTCTCACTTCTCTTCTCTAATCGTAACCATCTCTTATCTCTCATCTTTCATGTCCCATCATTATTATCACCATCTCTCATATCATATCATCATCTCTCATCTTTCATGTCCCATCATTATTATCAGCATCTTTCATCTCATATCATCATCTCTCATCTTTCATTTCTCTTCACTCATATCTCAACTCTCATCTCGCATTTATTACCTCTCATTTCTAAACTTTCATCTCTTATCTCTCACCTCTCATCTCTCATATCTCGTCTCTTATCTCTCACTTATTTTCTACTCCCTCTCGCTTTTCTCTTATCACTATCGTCGTCATCATCAGCATCATCATCAACACCTCTTACCTTCATCATCCCTCATCTCTCATCTTTCATTTCCTTCATTTCTCATCTATCATCTGTCATATCTCATTTCTCACCTCTCACCTTTTATTTTTCATCTCTCATCTTTTATCATTCCCTTCTCACCACCATCATCTCTCATCATCATTATCATCAATATCAGCCTCTCGGGGGAAATCACCATCGGCTTACTCAATCGGGGGAATTCACTGTTAGCTTACCCTCTTGGGGGAATTAAGTAATAATACTAACGTGCAATAAAAAAAAAACTTTGTGACATTGGGACTTCCAGGGATTCTATCAGAAATCCCTACAAATAAAAGGAATATTTTATGGGATTCTTTCAGAAATTATTCCAGGGATTTCTCCAGAAATGCATTCAAGGCTCACCCCACGAATTCCTCCTAAATTTTCTTTACGGGCTTGTGAGAACATATACCAACGATTCGTTCGCATTTTTTTCCAGGGATTACTTTAGTTTCTTATCTTCAGAAATGTATCCTAAAATTCTTCCAGTATTTCTTTAGAAATTCCTCCAAATCTTCTAGGGAATTTATAAGAAACTACCTAGATGTCCCGGTAAGCGTCATTCTGCCTGCCTATTGAGTTTTTTTTTATGAAGGGTGATAGAGAAATGCCCCGAAAAAAGGAATTTCAAATTCCCCCGCCTAGATTGCTTCTGATGTTGCACCATGGATTTCATTAGAAAATGTTCAAGGAAATCCTTTCGGAAATTCTTCCACAGATTGAAAGTACTTTAGAACATTTTCCATGGATTGCTTCAGAATGTCTTTCAGAATTTTCTTTGGAATTTTTGATTAAAGATTTTCCAGATTTTTTCTTTCAAAAATTACTCTAAAAAAACTTTTACAGATTTCTCCAGAAATTTCTTCGTGAGTTCATTAAGGTGGATTTCTATGGGTTTCTTCTTATTTTAAATATTTCAATAGAGATTCATTTAAAACAAAATATTGGGAATTTCTCAAGGGATTCCTCCAGAATTGTCTACGTAATTTTTTGTATTATTTTTTCAACGACTTTTAATAAACTCTTGCAGTAGTCTCTCCAGAAAGTTTTTCAGATACTCTTTCACAAATTCGTTCAGGTATTTCTTCAGTCCACCATTGATTTGTTCAGGAATTGCTGTACACGGAAATTCAAAACTACCATGAGTTTATTGAGTAAGGTACCCCGGGGCAAGTGAGAATTCGGGGCAAGTGAGACCTACAGCTATATTTTTTTTTTATTTTTTAGTTTTAAGGTAAACATTCTTCATAGAAAACATAGGTATCACACCAACGGATACTTTGAATTCAAAAATTACCATTGTTCATTACATATATGCAGCAACTTAAGCCATTTGTACAAAAATTCCGAATAGGTCCCACTTGCCCCGTGATACGGTGTAAATGAAGATCTGATCAAGATCTGATCCACTATTCATCATATGCATAATATACAGAATTTAAAAAATTTGAAACAGTTTCAATGCCCGTTAATACGAAGAAATATACCAACAATGTCTTTCAGAACCATTGGAATTATAAAATTATTTATGTTTAGAATGTTTTGGCTTGACAAAACCAAACTAGCATTTTTTTAGGTCCCACTTGCCCCGGGGTACCATATATTGAATGAACTAGTTACCCAAAGACAGATTTTTCCCTCTTTTTCCTACTGATGTAGAAAAAAAAACAAAACAAATAAGCAAAGATGTGTCCTTGAGCCCAATAAGCTAGATTTGGGTAAATGTAGATTTACCCAAATTTGAGTTGAACGAGCGGAGTTCTTGATCTTGAGTATAATTTTTAGCTGGAGGTAAAGGCAAATTAGTGTAAGTTTAATCGACTAACTCAAATTTTGACTTACTGGGCCGCACTATGGGATTATGTCAAAATATCTTAAATTTGAGTAGTTTGAACTTCCGATAGAACTTCCGTGTTTCATGGGAACGGCACAGCAGGCAGCGCTTTTTCCCTCGTAAGAGGCGGTCTGCTGTTTCCACTTCTGTTTGTATCGCTTTACGTTCTACCGGGTTCTTTGCTGCAGCATTACTGCTTGTGCTGCGTTCATCTCCTCCAAAATCGTTCTGCACTCCCTCCTCGTCGAACTATTCGTTTCGCCAACTCCTTTCCACGTACCTGATGCTACTCTCGGCTGCATCGTTGAAAGCTGCTTTTACTGTTCTCCAGCAGTAATCTAGAGAGACCACATACAACTAGCCCTCACATGACAACGCTTCCTCGAGATTGTGCGCGTATGCTGATGTGACATCCGGTTGCTTCAGTCGTTCTAGATCATACCGATGCGGCTGCCGATACTGTACCGTGTACATTGTTAATAACGGAGAGTTTTGGGCGCAGTTTAACCATAACCAGGTAGCAAGGATGTTTTCGATCACTTGGCAATCGTTTGACTCATTTGTCCATAACTCAGTTCAGAAGCCCTATTTTGGAATGTTGTATTCGGAAAAGTTGTAGATCAGTGTTTTTCCTACAATTATCACCAAGGACGCCATATTCTAACTCTAATATTTACGTTGTAAATATGTTAGTACCAGCTACTCATACTAAACGATCGAATTTTTCGATCGTTTAGTATAAGTTGGTGGTACTAGCGCTCTAGCGCCGTATACATAAAAGTTAGAATATGGCGTCCTTGGTGATAATTGTACGAAAAACACTAATCTACAACTTTGCCGAACATCACATTTCAATATTAGGTTTCTGAACTGAGTTATGGACAAATGAGTCAAACGATTGCCAGGGGATCGAAAACATCCCTGCCAGGTAGTGATCAGAGTCGATGTTAGCGCTACGATAGGTCCTGACGGCGATAATATCGGAGAAGTGCCGTCTATCAATCAGAACTTGGTCAATTTGCGATTCCGTTTGTTGTGGTGATCTCCAGGTGTAACGATAAGGGAGGTTGTGCTGGAAGAAGGTACTACGAATGGCCAGGTTCATGAAGGCGGCAAAATCGATGAGGCGTAGGTCATCTACGTTCGTCAGCTGGTGAGCGTTGAACTGTCCCATACGTCGGTTTGAATTCCTCCTCCTCCCCATTCTTTCAAGGATCGTCCACCAACCGATCACGCACCTTTGCATGTCGTTAAACACGATAAAAACTGTTCCCAGCTTACGTGTGTTGCCGCAACTCTGTTAGATGGTATGATTACCTCCTTGATTACCTCTAAACTTTCAAATCATGGATCCTAAACATGAAGCTAAACACCCTCAATGTTACATACACCTTAAAATTTTAAAAGTCAGGTAGAATCAAACAAATGGTTTATATTATGCAGTTTCCTTCCAATTTTGGCAACTCGAGATGAACTTTATGTTGCCAAAATGGGGTTTTGCAAAAATCGTTTTTTTTTTTGTGGTTCATTTTAAACTTGTATGCGTTTTTTTGGCTTATATTATAAATATGGACCATTCACAAACTATTACACACTCCTCTGAGGTGACGTTCATAAAATAAGTCATGATTTATTAAAATGTGATTGTTGAGTAGGAAAGTCATCTTTCACGCGTTGGACCAATTATTGAAAGCAGCCTTTTTATGCAAGCAGCTTCAATGCTGAAATTCGAATCTTTTATTAAATATGCCTTACTTTCTAATAAATATTTACATACGTTTTGATTTATAATTATCGCTCTTCTTGAAAAGTTTTCCCCGACTGGAGCGGGAATCGAACCCGCACTCCGAGGCTTACGAAACAACTAGACGACTGACGCCGCTAACCGCACGGCCACGAAGCCCACAGTATTATCGAAATAATCTCAAATACTCAGATCAATCCATGTTGCCAATTTCACACAAAGTTTTCACCACAACAGTGATTTAGGAAAAGTTAAAGAATTTTGTTTTTTCTAAGCAAGTCAAGGTTAAAAGTATGGACAGTGCATCAGAACTTTAGACGCACAAATCTCAAGAAACAAGCTTCAAACAACAGTGAATTTAATTATTCTGTTCTTGTTCACTTATCATAAGCTTAAAATAAGAAGCTCAGATGCGCTGGTTTTGTTTACAAATAGATTTGTGCCCTCTAAATCGGTGAGTAGGTGCCAAAGTCGGCCATTGTGGCGGCCATTTTGGGATTTTATTAAGTCTGTCCTTAAGA
This sequence comes from Aedes albopictus, assembly GCF_035046485.1. NCBI lineage: Eukaryota > Metazoa > Arthropoda > Insecta > Diptera > Culicidae > Aedes > Aedes albopictus. Next base: position 392,064,350 of record NC_085138.1, on the reverse strand, counting down.
CGATTCAAGGTTGAAGGATTCGTCATTGACATAATCGTCATCATTGAAAATTCGGAAGCAGTTTTCTCGTTCAAAGCTGAAAATACCGCAATGAAAATGTATTCACTGTATTGCGGATGCAGAATGGAGTACAGTGAATACATTTTCAATGTATACATTCACGTTTTGAGCGAGAAAACTTCTTTTGAATTTCCAATGATGACGATTATGTCAATGACGAGTCCCTTAACCTTAACTGTAAAAATTTGTTGTCAAAATTTTGTGTAACCGAAATCGTTAAAAAAAATATTACCAAATACGAGTGTTGCCAAAATCGGTAAGAAAATGGCTTCCAGTCTGTTGCAATTAAAAGAGGATTCTTATGCTTTCATCCAACATTTTGGACACATTTATTGTGCCTTCTTCTGAGGAATTTACCCATTTACGCCCAGTGATCTATTTATAGATCGGTAACCTTTGCGATAACTGCGGCGAAATGAAACGTTTTGGAAGATTGGTGTCATCAGCAAAGTTGTTGAGGAGATCAAGGACTCTCCGATAGTACGCAATTTAGTACGGTGTAGGTGGCGGTGTAGGTGGCGCTAGTGATCATGAAACTTTGTGCTTTGATAGGTGTTTCGTCAACAGCCATTGCCAATATTGTCGCGCTCGTATCTTGAGAATCCAACTACATACAAAAATTTTGTTTTCAGCAAAGTTGATCAGCACATCAAGAGCTACCCGATAGCGCACTAGTTGGTTCAAGGTTTATCCGCTAGGTGGCGTTAGTGAGTCCTAAGAAATTTAAACCTCTGTATCTCGAGAATCCGACTACATAGAAGAATTCTGTCTTCGGCAAGGTTAATCAGGACATCAACAGCTATCCGACAATAAACTAGTTGGTTGTAGGTTTGTCCACTAGGTGGCGCTAACGAGTCATAGAAATTCTTATCTCTTGTTTCTCAACAACCAGAACACATAGAACATTTTTGTCTTCGGCAAAGTTGATTAGGACATCAAAAGCTATTCGATAGTGATCTAGTTGGTTGTAGGTTTATCCGTTAGGTGGCGCAAGTGGGCTCTAAAAGTTCTGAACTTTTGTATCTCGAGAATCAGACTACTTAGAAGAATTTCGTCTTCGGCAAGCTCGATAAGGACATCTAGAGCTACCCGATAGTGCACTAGTTGATTCAAGGTTAATCTGCTAGGTAGTGCTAGTGAGCCCTAAAAATTCTGAACTTCTGTATCTTGATAACCAGACTACATAGAAAAAAATCTTCTTCGGTAAGGTCAATAAGGACATCACAAGCTATCCGATATTGAGCTAGTTAGTTAAAGGATTATCCGCCAGGTGTTTTTAGTGTTCCGCTAGTGAGTTTTAGAAATTCTTAGCTGCTGAACATCGAAAATCAGGCTTCATAGAAAAATTTCATCTTCAGCAAAGTTCATCAGCACATCAAGGGCTAACGGATAGTTAACTAGTTCATTCCAGGTTTAACTGCTAGGTGGCGCTAAGTGAGCCCTACAATTTCTGAACTTCTGTATTTCGAGAATCTGACTACATTGAAGAATTTCGTCGTCGGCAAAGTTGATCAGTAGATCAAGGGCTAACGGATAGTGAACTAATTGGTTCTGGGTTTATCCGGTAGGTGGCGCTAGTGAGCTTTAAAAATTCTGTATCTTGAGAATCCAACTACATAGAAGAATTTTGACTTCGCCAAGGTCGATCAGGACATCAAGAGCTATCTGATAGTGAACTAGTTGGTTGTAGGTTTGTCCGCTAGGTTGCGCAAGTGGGCTCTTAAAATTCTGAACTAATATTGGTAAAGTAGTTTTTACGATAAAATAAAACTGCATGGCTAATGATTGATAACATAACCAGCTAGATATCAAACAGTCGTCTTATTTCATATAACCCTCTAATACCCAATTCCGCCTTTAGACGGGGTATAGTTTGAGCATTTTTCTAATTTTTGTTTCGTGGGAAATCAAAATTTTTATATTTTTGGCTGATATTTAGGACTGTTTTGTATAACTCAAAATGGTTTTTGGTGTATTTTGAAGCGTATTTACATTTTTTTTAAATCATTGAAAAATTGTTGTTTTGGTCATCTTTCAGAAGTCATTGTTTATTTTGTAATGAATCGCTACAATTATCATATTTTAAAATTTTCCCAAACCATTCTATCCTTGTTTAATTGTTTAAGGAGATCGAATACACTCTAAAATTATTTTCCTCAAAATTACACGGAAAATAAAATTTCATGTGAAAAAAAATTAAAATAAAAATATTTCAACAATAATCATAAAATCTCAAAATGTTTTCATCCCATAAAATCCGTACCCCAAATAGGCTTCCAGGAAAAATATAAAAGTGAGGGGAAGTTTAAAAAAAAAAATTAGGAAAATCAAAAACTGAAATTCACGAAATCGAGAATTAAGAAGAATCATCTTCCAAAACATGTTTAAATCGATTTTAGATGACGAAAAATGATATTTGGATCAAAATCAAAAATTTGGGTATTAGAGGGATAAACTATTCATATAATTTATAGCTAAATATAATGATGAAAAAAATATAGTATAGTATAATTAGTTATCAACTTGAACTCAATGATAATGTAATTTCCGATAACATGCTATGTTCTATCAATTTGTTATCTTTACTCGGGTTCATTGTGACTCTCACCTCAAAGACATTCGTTTGGGTCGAACGTGCCTCTGGAGCCGACCTACTGATGCAAAATATATGTATATGGATAAATTGAACGTAATTTGATCAGCTAGCGCCCAGCAATTTGGTTAGAGACTAGGAGACTTGAATGCCCAATGGTCTATTCACAGATTAGTAAGTTTTGCTAATACCATGGAAAATGAAGCATATTGCACCGTCTCTCATTCTCCTTTCTTTTTCGTGCTCGTTCAGGAGAGTTGTTATCCTATGATGAACTGGTTGGTTTTTGGGGTAGCCCGTTAGGCGGTTTCAATAATTCATAGTGTTGCCGAGGTAGAACTTTACTGGAGTTCTTTGAGCAGATGGAGCACACTGGTGCTTGCTTGAATCAGCTAAAACTGGAATAGTTTGTTTCATTTTAGTGTTCATTTTTCATTTTAAAACACTTAAAATTCTTCAGTCACTTGACAATAATTATTATCGGCTTCGATTCAACCCGGATCTAGTTTTCTTTTATTACAAATTCTAACAAACTTACTGTGATCGACTAGTGATCAACGCACTTGATACTATCGCTACTTCCTACTCGTTTTATTTGTATCACCAACATTGAAACTAATAGCATATGATTACTCTCACTGTTTGCGCGAGGGTAAAATGGCTGATTTTCGCCGCAACACATAGAAATTTTGAACTTGTGTATCTCGAGAATAGAACTACATAAAAGACTCAGGTCCATATAACCACAGCTGTAAATAACGTGAGCCGTGAAATACGATCACGCATCATTAGCGAAAATCGTTTCTACTGTGAGCTCCGGAAGAAGCTAAGATAGATGAGAATGAGTTGTGCAGAACGCTACTTTATAAAATGAAACATAAACCATGCTCAAAGAACACTTGCAAACATTTGTAGTTTTCGAATTACGAGTGCTAAGGATAATCTTTGGCACTTTACAAGATAACGGACGAATTTCGCCCCAAATCGTATTCGGAGTTGGCAGCACCCTCTCAGATTACAATGAAACTTTCTGGGTATGTACACCAAGACTAGATAAGCCACTTTGCATACTTAGTTTCTTCAAAATTTATCTGGACTGACTTTTGAAAAGGGCTAAACTTTTTTTATGGATTTTTTAAAAATGTTTTTAATCAAAAAATGACTACTCCTACAAAAAAGTGTTGTATGGGTGATTATCACAAAATAAGTCAAATTTTAAGAAAAAAATACTGAAAAAAATCCAAAATGAGCCCTACACTGAAAAAAATCATTTCAAAAAATTCAAAGTTGATTTAAAAAAAAACACAATTTTTGATTTTGATGAAATTTTGTCTCAAGACAGGTAATTATGTTCCCTACCAACCGTCCATACATCACAAGATGGGCACTTTTAAGGAAAAAAAGTTTTTCTAACAAAAACTTTTTCATGTCCAAATTATTATTTTTTCAGTGTCTTTTTTTAAAAACAAACTAAACCAGTGAAGGTTATCTAGTAATCTCAAAATGCAATGAAACTTATTGTGTCATATGCGACAATGCAATGCACCCATATTCACGCAGCAGCACTCTAGAAGTACGAAACAATATACAATTAGAACTCAGGGCCCTACATTTTCAATTTCAATTGAAATTTTCAGGCGAAGTTTGTAAACAATGTTTTCAATCGTCAATGGAAACAAGGCGCCGTCGTCGTCGCTCAGCCCGACTGTCATCGTCACCGATGAACCGACGCTGCTGCGTCGTCGCAGATGCCACTTTGTTTCGCACTCACAAGCTCACGCACGCTCGTTCGACTTCGAATGAATTTCTCTGTTATAACTCAATTAATGAGTGTAACAACCGTCAAATCTGTGTAATGTTAATGTATGCTATGCATATTTTACTGAAATAGTTTATTACCTATAAAAATATTAAGCAAACATACATTTTAGACAATTTGAAAATTTCAATTGAATCCCAGTCGGTGTGAAAATGAGCCGCCACCCGTCGTTGCGTCGAAGAAAGTGACAAGAAGGGCGGATGAAGCGAAGCGCATGCATGTTGTTTTGAATGTTCCCGTCGTCGGCGTCCGTCCGATGCTGATGGGCGCTCGCTTTCAGCATCATGTTTTGGTTTCGACGATGTAGGCCCCTGAATTAGAACACGCATTTCATATGTGCTGCTGTAATTTCTACCCAAACGTTTCTACCCCATGTTCTTACCTAATATTAGGTAAGGCTATTTATTAGATTCGAACTACCTAATCGAAAAAAAAAACAAATCAAGAGTTGTACCTAAAGCAAATATGAACAAAACAAGAAAATGAATCGGTATCATTCAACGTGTTACTTCTCTTTGGTTATTAAAGGCAGTTCTGAAAAGTAATGGATCAATCGTATAAATCAAAATTCAACAAATTCAAGTGCAGTGCAAAAATAAACAATCCAAAGTGCAACCGTCATAATCTACGGGGCATGTCATTAAGATTGATAGATAAAATTCATTCCATGGGATATACACATGAAATCGACGAATCGATGAGCATTTGTGAGTCATGTCGTGGATTGATAAGTCACAACAGAAGCCCGAATACGAAAAAACGCCGATCGGATGGAAACGACGAAACTATGCAACCATCATTTAGTGGGCAGCAACATCATGATGTTCCAGAACCAGAACCGTCAACGAGTGGTCAACAAATCGAACATGAGCTGGGTAAGTAAGCCTTCAACGTGTTAGCTTCTTTTATATAACTCATTTTGCAGCTCGTTGCAAAACTACATTTTTCAGTATTCTTCGTATTTATCCAACCCGGCAAGCCTCGTTGGATAAATGTACTACTTGTGCGAAAAAAAATCATTTTTGCAACTCGTTGCATAAATAACTATCATTAACTTTCCACTGCATTCATTATTATATTGTTAACCTTAACTTTTATCTTACAGATATGGTACCATCTATTCCATCATTGGAGTCAATTCCGTCAACAGATCAACTACAGGGTCCCCATAATATTGAGAAGTTTAATACCATTGCTGTAACATTGAGTTTATCGCCAATCTCATCTAGAAACATGAGAAGTATGGAATATCGCATAAACAAATCATTGCAGATTACGAAAGCAGTTCGAAAAAATATCTTCGGAATAGATTCAACGGATGTTGGCAAAGTGGAGGCGTATGACGAGATAATTATGCAGTTAAAGGATAAGTTCAATCACCCTACAACTGACAGAAGCGAACAGATTAAAATACTATCTGTACTTCCTAAGTCTTGGTCGGTGAATAAAATCACAAGAGAGTTTAACGCACCAATGTATATGGCGAGGCAGGTGAAGGATCTTGTTTATGAACAGGGTATTCTTTGTACCACCGAAAAAAGAAGGGGGCATGGTATTGATGACGATACAAAACAAATAGTAAGAGAATTTTTTGATGATAATGATATCAGCAGGCCAATGCCAGGAACAAATGATTTTGTTTCTGAGGTTCGAAATGGAAAAAAACAACAAGTTCAAAAACGACTTTTGATGATGTCGCTCAAAGAGGCTTATATGATTTTTGTAGATATGTACAAAACTGTGAATATTGGTTTCACAGTATTTACACAGTTGCGACCAAAGCATTGTATTTTACTTGATTCTACTGGTATACATAATGTATGCATATGCACTATTCATGAAAATGTAAATTTAATGTTCAACAGTATAAGAATTGTGTCACAAGATGAAATAATACAAAAAATGCTTTGCGATATTTCCACCAGAACAGATAATTGCTTTTTCCGTGCTTGTGAAAAGTGTGCTTGTAATGAACACATTGAAGAGGAACTTACATTGATGACAAAGAAGAGATTATATTTCAGCAGTGGTTGAATACTGATCGCTGTAATTTAGAAACGATTATTAAACCTGTTGATGAATTTGTTCCGTATCTTGTTGATAAAATTGACAAACTTATAACACACGACTTTATTCATAAACAACAATCATCATTTCTCAGAAATAAAAAAGATACATTAAAGGATGATGAAATTCTTGCGATTTGTGATTTCTCTGAAAACTATTCATTCATAATTCAAAACGCTGCTCAAGGATATCATTGGAACAACTCGCAAGCAACAATACACCCATTTGAAATTTACTATATGAAAGATAATAAACTTGTAAATGTTAGCTTCATTATCATATCGGAAGTAATGGCTCACGATACAGTTGCGGTCCAGTTGTTCATCTCAAAAATGATAGATTTTATGAAACAATTAACGAACTTTTCTAAAATTTATTTTATGTCTGATGGGGCAGCATCACAATACAAAAATAAGAAGAACTTTGCTAGTCTATGTAGATTCCAGTCAAAGCATGCATTAAGAGCAGAATGGCATTTTTTTTTGCAACGTCCCACGGTAAAGGTCCATGTGATGCTATTGGTGGCACTCTCAAGCGAATGGCAAAGAGAGCAAGTCTTGCTCGAGATTATGGAAATACCATAACAACTCCACGAGAGTTATATAACTGGGCAGTTGTACAGACAGATAAAAATATAACTAAATTAAATTTCTGTTACGTATCCACTGAACATTACATTAAAATGTCAGAAGATCTCGAAGAAATATATAATAACGCCAAAACAATACCAGGCACTCAGAAATTCCATAGTTTTTTGCCTATTCCTGGCGACAAAGTAAAGGCAAACAGGTATTCTAATTCAGAAGATGAACCAAAAATATTTAGTATGATCGGAAGAAAATAGAAAAGAACATGTTTGGAATTGGCTCTAAGACACATATATATATATTTGAAAAATTCATAATTATAAATAATTGTATATTTAAAAGTGCACTTCAATATATATTGCGATCAAACATTACATTTCCTAAGAAAATACATTTGTAATATTTTGAAGTTTTTTATGTATAGGAAAACCCTTCCAAATGATTGAATAAATAACACAAAATCTCCTAGAAAATTGAGTTTCATTGGATTCTGGGATTGTTATGGCCTTCACTGGTTTTATTGTTGATAACAAAATACACTGAAAAAAAAAATCATTCGAACAAGAAAAAGTTTTTGTTAGAAAAACTTTTTTTCCTTAAAAGTGCCCATCTTGTGATGTATGGACGGTTGGTAGGGAACATAATTACCTGTCTTGAGACAAAATTTCATCAAAATCAAAAATGGTGTTTTTTTAAATTAACTTTGAATTTTTAGAAATGTTTTTTTTCAGTGTAGGGCTCATTTTGGATTTTTTTCAGTATTTTTTTCTTAAAATTTGACTTATTTTGTGATAATCACCCATACAACCCTTTTTTGTATGAGTAGTCATTTTTTGATTAAAAACATTTATAAAAAATCCATAAAAAAATTTAGCCCTTTTCAAAAGTCAGTCGAGAAAAAAAAAATAGAAAAATGAGTATGCAAAGTGGCTTATCTGGGCAAGGTCTACACACCAAGAAAGTTTCGTTGTAATCTGAGAGGGTGCTGCCAACATTTGTTCGAGTTGGCGCGAAATCCGTCAACGGTGTGTGGCGACAGAGGGTGAGCCTCGTGCTCACTACGCTCTGCTGTTGCTAAGGCTAGAAGGATACGGTGGGCAGGATATACTACTAGTATACCGAATATCAAGCCATTATATATAGAAATTATTATAATGATGCATATTGGAATGCCTAAAAACTGTTGAAAACTATCCATTGATAAACTTCTAGTAGATTTTTTTTAGTTATTACTAATGCAAACCCTTTCTGGAACATTTCAAACTGTATTGTTTTATTAAGAGAATATCAACTATTCCTTGCATCATGATCAGTCATCTAAAATAGATTGACATAGCTCATAGAAATAAAGTAGCTGCACGAAAAAAATAGAAAAATATTTTTTCAACGTTTCACGTGCATATACCCCACTATGTATTTAAACGAAAATTTCACCGTAGATTTCCGTTTAAATGACTATAATAACTTTCTTTTATGGGATTGGAGAACTCCAGAAAAAACAGCCATCTACTGTGATTGTGGCGTAATTTGGGCGTTAATGGGTTAACAATGTCCCGTTTTATCGTTAAGGGCCTGTGGCATAGGCCTTAACGATAAAACGGGACATTGTTAATTCCTAAGAAGGAGGCACCATAAATGTGTCCGAAACGTCAGATGAAAGCATAAGAATACAGATCATACTGGAAGCCATTACCCCGAACCAACATATCACAGTCGTATCTATAAGAAAATTATAGTTATAAAAGTACAAAAGTGAATGAAATGTTTTCAATTTCTCCCATGCTGTCATGTAAGTATGTTTTAAATAGAAATTCAATTTAGCCATATCAATCGAAATATTTTACCCCACCCATGAAAACAAATCGACTCATCGAGCACTTTGCGTAATCACGTCGTAACACCAGCTCAACACCATAGGTGTTCCGCCATGTATCGTCGTTCGTTACGCGTAGTAAGGCAGCAAGGGTAGTCCCAACCATCATCCGGCCGAGCTACCACACCACCACAACGGGAGACGTTGTTGCTGCTGCGCGGGTCTCAACAGCGAATTAAATCGGGGTTTGCATTTCCCATTGGCCATCGCGTCAGCGGTGCGGTAGTGATGATGGTGTGCGGTGTCAAATGGAAACAAATTAAAAATTATAATCCTCGCACCGGATGTGACACCAGTCTCCCTTTGTGCTGCAATGGTATGGTGATTCATTATCGAAAATGAAGCGTCCGTTGCGTTGACTGTCGGGGCTCTTCGGTCTGGACGGGGGTTGTTTGCCATGGGCGGTGTGCGTTGCGTTGTGAATTAAGCTGGGAATCAGTTCTGTCTCCCGTGGTGATGAGCGGCTGCCGCCAGAGTGTGTACCTACTGTGTAAGCACTGTTGAACGTATGGGAAATGGGAACGATTACAACCAACAGCCACTGGTTGCACGAGGTTCAATAATGGCATCAATCGGATGTTTTGCATGCCTTGAGATGTGTTTTAATTAATTCGCTTCAGTTCGTCAAACCCGTTTTAGTTTCTTAGAAACACCCTCATCTGCATTACGCTTAATTGAAACCTTTAAATTGAATGAGATCAATTCGTACTTGAAGATGCCGTACTCAGATATTTGGATACACGCTACCATCGATAAATGTCAGAAATGATCACTTTTCCATGATATTGTAGACTTTAAAAATGCAGTTTACATCAGGAATTCAAAGTATCAAATCTAAAATACCTACACTTCAGTTGAATCACCTGCTCGGTAACTCTTGTTACTACAACCGATGAAAAACGTGTATACCAGGCACTAACTATGTAACGTTCTCCAACTATTTTCTGACACAAACTTTCCTTTTTCTCCATTTCAGAGCTTTTTTGCCGGTTCCTTTCAACACATGTTAGCATTGTCCCGGTGTCCAGTACAAATGACTGACGGACGACGATGGACCTACGACGGCGACGACGGGCACACATGGAGAAAGCTTTCGAACATGATGAAGCAAAAGCTATTAAAAGTGTTCCCTTTTTTTTGGGTCCTCCTGCTTTGGGAAAGTCAACATAAACTTGCAGTGAAAACACAAACTGTCACTAAGTGCTTTGTGGGATTGTAGTTGGAAACGTGGGAAGTTTTACGTTGGGTTCGTTGAGTAAAAAGCCGTTCGATGAAAATGAAAAGGAAATGTTTTAGTTTTCCGAAAAATAAACAATGCACCTTTCGCCGAAAAGGTGAACTGGTGAACACTGGCTACAGCAGTACAGATTTCAAGTTCGAGTTGAAAATTCGGATTTTGGTGCGTTGACTAATCTGATTGTTTTCCCGTACATTTCTTAAACTCGCAAAGGCAGCTTTCGCCTTCTTGTTCCGTGCACCTATGTCGATTTTGGTGCCACCATTAGCAGCCATTCTCGTCGATTACGATGAGGAACAGTAGCGGTGATAGGATACATTCTTGCCTCACTCCAACAACGACCTGGATGGGATCGGACAAAACACCGTTGTGCAGTACTCTGCATGAAAATGCCCTGTACTGTGCTTCAATGAGGCCGATGTGTTTCTCAGGGAGACCCTTGCGCCTGAGCAGTGAAGAGAATTGTCAGACAAAATAGGCACAAAACAAGCAACAAAGAAGGCGCGGTGATTAGTCTTTATCCCAACTGGTAACAGATAATGACATGATCTCGAAAATTTTTGTTGCAGACAAAACGGATGCTGATTTTGTTGCGTACTTTTCAACTCGTGAATAATCAATTATTAATAACCCAAAATCGAAACTTTTTGATGATCCATATTCAGCAGCGTTACAGTGTTTACCGACTCGAAGTTACCGCTCAAAAATCACAATGCAAGGCTCAAAAATCTCTAAACTGGTGGTGCACGATCTTTGTCCTATTCTGTTCAAGCTGGGACAAACCTATGTCGCATTGGGTAGAATGTCGCAACAAATTCAGGTTGCGCCATTGTCGTTAGGGCTTCCCACATGTTTCCGTGATTGAGACGGTGGAAAGCTTTTTCGTAATCAATGAACACCAGGTAAAGAATTCATTGATTTACTCCAGGATGATACGGAGCGTGGCAAGATGGTCCACACAGGATCGTCCGGCACGGAATCCTGCTTGCTTCCGCCGGAGAGTTGCGTCAATCATCTCTTGTATGCGATTAAGGATCACTTTGCAGAGGACTTTGGGAACGATACACAGTAATATGATGCCCCGCCAATTATCGCATACAGTCAGGTCACACTTTTTGTGTACCTTTACTAAGACGCCTTGCATCCAGTCGGCTGGAAATGTCGCGATTTCCCATATGTTGCAGAATAATTGATTGTTGGCCAGTTGTGCGGATACTACAGGGTCAGCTTTGAGCATCTCAGCTGATATGCGATCGACCCCTGGGGCACTGGTCGATTTCATGCTACGAATGGCTGTGTTGATGGCGTGGCCGACACTTGAAAAGGTTTCCTAAGTGCTCGAACCAGCGTTTCAACTGGTTAACCGGGTCGGTCAGTAACTGCCCACACGTGTCTTTCACAAGCATCGTAGCAATCATCTTGGTCCTACTAAGGAGACGTGAAATATCGTAGAGGATGGCGCTCCATTGACACTTCGACCATCCGGAATATTTGCAGCACTGTTTTGTAGCGCCACGACAAAGAACCTTTTCATCGCAGCGTCTTCCAGTCGGCGTGTGTTGAACATCAAGAAGGCTTCGTCTCCATTTTTGGTTAATGCAGATGTGGTCGATTTGATTGTCCGTGACGCCATCACGAGAAACCCTTGTCACTTTATGCACTGGTCGATGAGGAAAGAGCGATCCCCCAATCACCATGCCATTGTTGTTACAAAACTCTGCAAACAGCTCACCGTTCTCGCTCATTTCTTCAAGACATGCTCATTGTAGTGTCGGAAGGTGGCTTTCGGATGCATCACAGAGAGAGAGACGTGTACACTCGACGTTGGTCTGAATAGAACTGACTTCTTTATTTACATATGTATCCACTACGAGTAGGTGACAGCAAGCACTCTAAGATTTATGCACACAATATTCATAATAATAGTAGTGCGGACACTACATTCCTCCCTTTCTTTACATTGTTTAGAGTTATTTATTTAAAATCAATGCTATCCGTCCTTCGAATCATTTCTCCACATTAGGACCCACATATAAGTTCTTTGTATACATATAAGATTTTCTTTTAAATTTTTACATTGCAGTCACTTTAATGCTTTAACTGCTTGATAGTTCTTCGTAATCTTGCATTCCGCTCTAATCTATTTTATGCTACACGGTATACATCTAATGACTCCTCTCAATCGTTAAGTCTATTAAGCTTGTAACGTCCTCTGCTCATTGTTAACAATGCGCATTAAGTTTTCCATCTCGAAAGTTCTACGAGAAGCTGAACCGCTCGCGCAGAGGCTTCACGGAAAAAAATCCATTCCCCTAATCATGAATAAAAAATCATGTTCTTATGATGTCTGCCAACTCATAATATCATAATTAAAATTCATAATATCATGAATGAGTTGACCAGAAATATGAATAGAAACAAGCATTTTCATAAATTATATTCATGGTCGCTTCCTAGCGTTACACTTATCTGCCATATGCAATTGTATAAATCGCGCGGTCGTCCAGCACAGACATGTGGAAAAAGTTGAACCTGCTATTTTTGCAAAGTTTTTATTTGGTTAGAGTAATAAATGTGCATATATGAGGAAATGGAACATCGAAACAGTGTGCCCGTAAGATTCGGCAGGTTGTTGGGAGTTGATTGACTAAAAAGTAAACGAGCAAAAAGTAAACAGTGCCCAGTTCGCGTTTTCGTTGTGCCATCCGTCGTAGTTCCGAGTTTATGTACGGAGGGTGAAGCAAAGTGAGAATCGCGCGTTAATTTTTGGTAATTCTCTCTATTTTTCCGGTTTATCCATCGTTCGACGAGTTCGGAGACTCAGCAAGTGATGTGAACTAGTGAACAATTGATGTGGTTTGGAGGGCATCCTTAGCCTGTTGGATGTAGGTGCCAAAGACAAAAATAATAAACCAGCTAAATATGATTATCCGGTGAGTTCGATCATTGTTGTTCTCTTTTATATTTGAACATTACATATCTTCACTAACAAGAGGCCAACTAAAAAGTGCTGCTTACTCATAGAAAAAAGGATGATGGATAGGTCCCAAAATCATAGAAATGGGCTCTGATATCACGTATTTTATTTTCTTATGATTTTAGCTTGCATCGTTTTATTAATCTAATTAAAAGCATTTGGGACCGACGACGACGGAATCATAAAAGTAATTCTTAATTCCATGAATTCTATGCATGGTTCCGTTTCCCTCAACCATGATTTTATGAATTTGACTGAGAAGCATATAGGTCCGACGACGACGGAATCATAAAAGTAATTCTTAATTCCATGAATTCTATGCATGGTTCCATTTCCCTCAACCATGATTTTATGAATTTGACTGTGAAACATTGAGGTCCGACGACGACGGAATCATAAATGTAATTCTTAATTCCATGAATTCTATGCATGGTTCCATTTCCCTCAACCATGATTTTATGAATTTGACTGAGAAGCATATAGGTCCGATGACGACGGAATCATAAAAGTAATTCTTAATTCCATGAATTCTATGCATGGTTCCATTTCCCTCAACCATGATTTTATGAATTTGACTGAGAAACATTGAGGTCCGACGACGACGGAATCATAAAAGTAATTCTTAATTCCATGAATTCTATGCATGGTTCCATTTCCCTCAACCATGATTTTATGAATTTGACTGAGAAACATTGAGGTCCGACGACGACGGAATCATAAAAGTAATTCTTAATTCCATGAATTCTATGCATGGTTCCATTTCCCTCAACCATGATTTTATGAATTTGACTGAGAAGCATATAGGTCCGACGACGACGGAATCATAAAAGTAATTCTTAATTCCATGAATTCTATGCATGGTTCCATCTCTCTCAACCATGATTTTATGAATTTGACTGAGAAACATTGAGGTCCGACGACGACGGAATCATAAAAGTAATTCTTAATTCCATGAATTCTATGCATGGTTCCATCTCCCTTAACCATGATTTTATGAATTTGACTGAGAAACATTGAGGTCCGACGACGACGGAATCATAAAAGTATTTTTTGATTCCATGAATTCTATGCATGGTTCTACCTCACCAACCCATAATTTTATGAATCTGGTGGTAAAGCATCAGGATCTGCATCCAGGTTTATGAAAATTATTCTTGGCTTCATGAATGCTACTCATGATCCCAGCTTATTTAATCATAGCTTCATGATTATATTTTCCATTTTTGGTCATCGAAAGCCAAAGCAATAACGGGTGTATAGCGTTATGGTGAAATCAATCATAAGATCATATAATTTAATCATGGTGTATATTTATAACATAAAATCATAAAAATATCGGGAAACTATGAGTCATATTCATGGTCTTGGGAATGGATTTTTTTTCCGTGTTTGTGCCACAAGCCGACATGTGCCGAGATAATCACGGGAATATTCTCACGACCGAGCGTGAGGTGGTCGAGAGGTGGCGGCAGCATTACGATGAGCACCTCAATGGCGACGTTGCAAGTACCGAAGGTGGCGTGGTAACAGATCTAGGAGTATGTGCACAGGACGAAAGACTTCCGGCCCCTGACCTTCAAGAGATTGAGGAGGAGGTTGGCCGGTTGAAAAACAACAAGGCCGCTGGAGCAGATCAACTACCAAGCGAGCTTCTAAAATACGGCGGAGAAGCACTAGTGAGAGCACTACACTGGGTCATTACCAAGATTTGGGAGGAGGAAGTATTACCGGAGGAATGGATGGAAGGTATCGTGTGTCCCATCTACAAAAAGGGCGACAAGTTGGATTGCGGGAACTACCGCGCGATCACACTACTGAGCGCTGCATACAAGATACTCTCTCAAATTTTATGCCGCCGTCTATCACCGATTGCAAGAGAGTTTGTGGGGCAATATCAGGCTGGATTTATGGGTGAACGCGCTACAACGGACCAGATGTTCGCCATCCGCCAGGTGTTGCAGAAATGCCGCGAATACAACGTGCCCACACATCACTTGTTCATCGATTTCAAATCGGCGTATGATACAATCGATCGAGAACAGCTATGGCAGATTATGCACGAATACGGATTCCCGGATAAACTGATACGGTTGATCAAGGCGACGATGGATCGAGTGATGTGCGTAGTTCGAGTATCAGGGACACTCTCGAATCTCTTCGAATCTCGCAGAGGGTTACGGCAAGGTGATGGTCTTTCGTGCTTGCTGTTCAACATTGCTTTGGAGGGTGTAATAAGAAGAGCGGGGATAAACACGAGTGGGACGATTTTCACGAAGTCCGTTCAGCGGCTTGGTTTCGCCGATGATATTGATATTATTGCTCGTAAATTTGAGACGATGGCGGAAACGTACATCCGACTAAAGAGTGAAGCCAGGCGAATCGGATTAGTCATTAATGTGTCGAAGACAAAGTACATGATGGCAAAGGGCTCCAGGGAGGAATCACCGCGCCCGCCACCCCGAATTCATATCGACGGTGATGAAATTGAGGCGGTTGAAGAATTCGTGTACTTGGGCTCACTGGTGACCGCCGACAACGACACCAGCAGAGAAATTCAGAGGCGCATTGTGGCAGGAAATCGTGCTTACTTTGGACTCCGCAGAACTCTACGATCGAACAAAGTTCGCCGTAACACGAAGTTAACCATCTACAAAACGCTGATTAGACCGGTCGTCCTCTATGGGCACGAAACATGGACCCTACGTGCAGAGGACCAACGCGCCCAACGGGACTTGGAGAAGGCGAATGAACCACGAGCTGCATCAGCTGCTAAGAGAACCAACCATCGTCCATACCGCGAAAATCGGGAGGCTACGGTGGGCGGGTCACGTCATCAGGATGTCGGATAGCAACCCGACTAAAATGGTTCTCGAGAGTCATCCGACCGGTACAAGAAGACGTAGAGCGCAGCGAGCTAGGTGGGTCGACCAAGTGGAGGACGATCTGCGGACCCTACGCCGAGTGCGGAACTGGAGACAAACAGCCATGGACCGAGTGGAATGGAGGCGGCTACTATGTACAGCAGAGGCCACCCCGGCCTTAGCCTGACCGGTAAGTAGTAAGTAAGTTTTCCATCTTTTCCATATCTTCATCTAGTTCCTCATCCAATTCGCCATCTTCCAACAGTTGAATAGTGCATATTTTCTTCCACTTTTCCTATTTGACAACCGAATTTCCCGTCCCGATCGTATTTGGTATTACTTCACCCAAGCAACACACATGTTATAATAGAGTTACGACAGCGCAAGTTTTGGTTGTATAGAAGTTTATTTTACGTAATTCTAACATTGTGTTGAAATAACGTAAAATAAACTTCTATACAACCAAAACTTGCGCTGTCGTAACTTTTATATAACATGTGTGTTACTTGGGCATCATCATCATCATCATCATCATCGGTCAGGCTAAGGCCGGGGTGGCATCTGCTGTACATAGTAGCCGCCTCCATTCCCCTCGGTCCATGGCTGTTTGTCTCCAGTTCCGCACTCTGCGTAGGGTCCGCAGATCGTCCTTCGCTTGATCGACCCACCTAGCACGCTGCGCACCACGTCTTTTTGTACCGGTCGGACGACTATCGAGAACCATTTTGGTCGGATTGCTATCCGACATTCTGATGACGTGACCCGCCCACCGTAGCCTCTCTATTTTCACGGTGTGGACGATGGTTGGTTCTCTCAGCATTCTACAAGTCCTGTCTTCCATATGCACTCCGCCGTAGATGGTATGCAACACCTTCCGGTAGAAGAACGATATGATATTACTTTACGGCTAATCTTTTCATACTTGGTAACATTATGCATGAGGACAGTGTACTGCTTGATAATCGTTGATGGATCACTACTAATTTCCAACTGAAATTTGAGCCTTCAGCGTCATACTTTGAATCGCACCTATAGAACGATTCGATTGTTCTATCTCCCTGTTACATAAATTAATATAGAGCTTTTCCTGTCAAAATCCGTTTAAACAAAATTTATAATTTTGCTCCAATGGAACATTAAAATAATTAAAACGGTCGCTGTGAAATGAACAGATAGTGTCACCGTAGCCTTGTGTGTTTGACATAACTCGACTGATGTCACAATTTTAAAACCTGTCGTTTGTTGTTTAGGCATTGATAATTGTGAAATAAACTGTCCTGTGTTTGGCTGAATATAGTCTCTACGTCGTTGTTATCGAACTCAATTGCCTGGCTAATTCATAATATGTATTTAACATCTGAAAGGATATTACTGTCTACTGTATACTCTACTCAAGTTTGAATTTCCTAAAACGTCAAACTCATCCCTATATTATGATTTTCAATTGAGATATTTACAGCCTTGATTTTTTTTCCGCCTTGTAAGTAATACAGTCCAGGAGGAACAAGGATCGCTCCACACGAAATACATACTCCGTATTTTCCTGACTCTACATATAACCCCATTCGCAATAGTTTTCGCACGAGCTTCATCAGTTAACATCACAACATCAATTGTATACCAAATAAACTGACCTGACACTCAATAACATCGGCCTGATTACACAAACAAATGCATACGTTTAAACCGTAATTATAAATATATATTGTAACCATGATTACTTCATTTTCAGCTGTGACAGAAATTGATGGTGCTTTTGCTGTTAGGAGTTCACAATTTTCTATGGGCATCTAAATAAAAACTCTAGACTCGATGTGTTAAACAAACTGAAATCAATCTGAATCGAACTTGACCTTAACGTATTATACTGTTGAAACCACCTGCCTTATCTTCAGTCTGTATATGTGAACATGTGGTATTTATTTTTATTATTTGTTTTATGATCTGTTGGCATGGTTTAAACTAAATTCGGCTTCCAAAAAAACATCAGCAAGAACCGCATTAGCTGCTACTCCCAAATTTGATTACCTCCGTTTCATAGAAGACTCGGTCAATGCTTCATCGCTTCTTCAACAACTTTGTGTAATGTCCGCTAGGCTCACATCCTAGGATCAGAATACGTAGACCAACCCTTCTTAGTTTTGATTAATATTTACATTAAAGATTGATTTTATTCTAACTGACTTATGACCATTATAAAACATAACCAGAAATCACGTTAACTGCAGCACTTAACCTTATTCGCTATTTGCTTATGGGTTTTAATACTCTATCAACATTTATATTTATAATTACTGTCAAAAAGTAAAATACACAGCCCAATGACAAATACTTAATACTTAATCACTTATAACTAACATAACTAACTATTAGAAAACCTTCCTTAAAACACAGATATCCTTTTTTCCATCCTTTATGATTCTCCTCCTCATGATTTAAATGCACACTTCTTAGAAGCCCGTTTCGTGGAAGCCTCGGCAACTGCTTCGTCACTAGATCTCTTCTTTCACGTTTCATTCCATGGACGCCCTTTTCAGCTCATCTCCATATCACCTATGCTCAGGCCGACTAAACCAATTGTAATAAGTGCAAGTCTTTTCTGATTGAAGAATATATTTCTGGCGTGCCGAAAATTAAATCTCTCACTTCTAAGATATTTTGAACTAAAAAAAAATAAATAAAATGAATCAGTTCTAATTCGCTACGGGCATCAAAGTCCTATAACAAAACCATATTTAACATCATCCACTCTCAAACTGAAAAGCCGACCATCACAATTTTTAAAACTACACATGAGTCCATCCATGTTGGCGTCAATCCACATTCGAATAATATTTGACTGATCTAGTCCAAAGACATTTTCAAGACGAATTACGCCAAGGATTCAATAGCGGAGTCTTTGTTTTCGAAATCACTACAATTCAAAAACTCAGTTTTACTAACAACTTCTACGATTACTTCAGTAAATCAATAAAATATTGTTGATTCTATCAGCTACATACAATTCTCTTCCTAAGCGGTTCAAACAGTCCCATGTTTTTTAGGCAATCTTCAGGAAATCCAGTACACTACTCCGTATTCGCTGTTGCAATTTGAATGCAGTAACTATTCACTTCACTCCCCTTATTGAACTCTTGTAGACTTAGTGAATCTAGTACACGACTCATTCCATCGCATTTATTTTCATCACATCCAATGCATTTTGTTAATGTATCCGATATTAAATTTCTTTCACATTGTTAATCAATTTATCCTAGAATCACTAGCTTTGCAATAAATCCATCTAGAATCACCAGTTAATCCGGTTCTCGACCCCATTTCACTGTTTTTATTTTTATTTCAATTTAAACCATTCAAAATGTGCGTTCAGTATACGACCCATTTCACTATTTTCACTATTTCACTACCCTATTCGGCTATTTACAACAGAGAGGGTGCAGGCACGTCAAACTCCAAGAAACTAACCCAACATGCATCGAGCGGGCTTTCCCAAACAACACAATGCGACCTGGCGGGCCATCCCAATCGGCAACACAAACCGACTTCCAAGCAGAACTCGACCAGGCCCCAGGTCGACACTAACACACTCGCAAAAGATGAGCAGTAGGCCTACCCTGCCGCTTGCGGATCCTCTGATTTACAATGCATCCCAGTATTAATCCAACACTCCACTTCAATAACTTTTTTTAAGACTGCCGGTGAATCCAGTTCTCGACTCATTTCACCATGTAGGGTATGTGTTCAGTTATCTCACGCTCCCATATTCATTCTGTTCTCTTTGTTTTCAAGGGTGCTCACTTCTAACAAAAAAAAATAAAAATAAGAAACAAAACAAACAGCGCTTCAATCCTTTGTTTTTCGTAGGATGAAAATGGGAACCACATGCTTAATAAGGGAACCAATACCCTATGAAAATAATGTGCCTAATAGGGTAAACAGGTATAATATGCCCCCTTAAGCAGAAATGGCAATATATCTCAAACTGGCGCCTTATTCCATCTATTGTGCACTGCAAATCGTTGTTCCTAAAGTCTGTGAAGTGTTACATGCGAACTTTGCCTTTGGAGGGGCGACTATGGAAGCTTTGGAACGTTTTTCGAAAACGTTCCAAAATTTGCCTTTTCAAAACAAACGGGACAATACGCCCCATCAAAATAAAAACGTCAAGCCCCGTGATAACTGTACCAGGGAATAATTCTACCACATGCTTATCCTGTGAGAGTCTTTTAACGAGTGTTTAATTGCATACAAGTTGCAAAGTAACACAAGCGAACAGAACTTGCTTCGTTTACAATGAAGCCAGCTTACAAGAGGTAAAATATTACGCCAAAAGCCTCGATTTCAGACTTTTTGATATTTTTATTGCTTTTCTGTACCAATCAACTAACGGACCAGTTTGTTGGTAATTTTTCTTCAATATTTAAGATTTCTAATCGATCACGCATGCGAAAAGTGCTTGAATCGTTAGAAAATGAAGAAAGTCGTTTTGCCCCGGTGGGACGCATTATATCATTTTACCCTAAGTGAATCTGGTATGCAACCCATTTCACTTCGTTCAATCAACCAATCTAGAAGTATCAGCTCCACTATCAAATAACCTAGAATCATCAGTGAATCCGGTACTCGACCCATTTCACTGTATTATTTTATATTTGAGTCTCTTATACACTTCGTCTATTTCTAAATATATCCCAGTAACAAACTCCTCTCAACAATTGTTTTTTTTTTCAACTACCAGTGAATCCAGTACTCGACTCATTTCACCGCATTTGTTTTTATCTCATACAATGCACCTAATTATAATGAATCAGGTATACAACCCCTTTCACTTGTTTTAATCAACCAATCTAGAATCATCAACTTATTCATCAGCAGTGAATCCGGTGCTCGACCCATTTCACTGCATCCATTATTATTTCTGTCAACAATGCACTCAAGTACCTGGTATAAAATAGCAATGTGAACTACTGTTGCAATAGTGTGCTACATTTTGTACCCCCTTCACACACCACTTCTTAAAAAATGAATCAAACGCAACTCAACATAAACCTCTACATATTAATAAAACAAACGCATATACTTTCAAGTAACGTGACTTCATTCGTAATTATCATCAACAAAATATTTACTTACAGTTGGTCGTTGACTCAATACTTCGCCTGGTGTATCCAATTATGGTTGAGCCTATTTTCTTTTGACGCGGCAAGTGCCGGAAAAGTTAGTTTAAATCATCCATTCCACAAACAAATATATTCCGCAATGCACAACGCATTGGGAAACACTTTCAATACAAACCAAAAAGGACATGAATACCCTCGCCTCATCGTGCACACATCAATCGCTATCCGTATATAGGGAACTGCATGAAATTCTCTCCTTCTCTTTCACTCTTACCGAAATTATGCAAATAACAAGGCCAAAAAAACGTCAAAACCCCATACTAAATCAAAACAATGCAGTGCCCCATGCCTAACCTCACTGCCCCATCTATGAAGCCAAAAATAATATTTCTTCATCCCTTTCCGCCCACTAGATCTCAAAGCTAAAGCAATCATAACCAAAACAATTACTATCATCATCATCACTAGCAGCAGCAGCCGGAACAGCATCCTTGCACACCAACCAAATCGACCGCAGCTGACGGTAAACAAGCTGAGCAGCATCGCACACACATCACTCTCTCATCCTTTTTCTTGCACTGTTTCTTGCCATGATTGCTCGCGTGTTCTCTACTCTCCCATAAACACCGCCATTGTTGCTTTGAAATTTCACAAAATCACAACCGTTGAACTGAACTTTCGACCGCCTGCATTCGACTTTCATCGACTATCCTCTATTGCAACGCGAAATTAATAAACAAGCCGGTACGATTTCATCACAAAGTCAAAAAAAATTTCATCCTCGAAGCCAAATGTAGTGTCGGAAGGTGGCTTTCGGATGCATCACAGAGAGAGACGTGTACACTCGACGTTGGTCTGAATAGAACTGACTTCTTTATTTACATATGTATCCACTACGAGTAGGCAGTGATGCCACATACACAGATTTACCCAGAATTACACAGATTTTTTCCCATTTTCGCCTACAGATATCTGTGATCACAGATCAAAGATTTTTGCAATAAAAAAGATTTTCAAGATTTTGAAAACTATGACAATGACTTTCGTGAAAAAAAGCTTTATTATAATTTTCAGGTGCTCAAATTTAAATAATAGAAATTAAATGTTCTAGTTGGATGGTCTAGGCCAAGCCTCAGGCGCATAGTTTTCGACGTTCTTGTAGTTTCTGATGATCTTCAGATGCTACCTGGGAGTGTTTTGGTCGACGTTATTCTAAGAACATTTTTTTCCGTTTTTTTTAAACAAATTGATCAAAAATATTCGATTTTGGAGACATTAACCTATTACAGATTTTTACTAAGATTTTCTGAAATTTCCTACAGATGAAAAAGATTTTTTTGACCAAAATCACAGATGAAAACCGAAAAAAATGTGGCAACACTGCGAGTAGATGACAGCAAGCACTCTAAGATTTATGCACACAATATTCATAATAATAGTAGTGCGGACACTACTCATAGTCCGAGTTGACGGAACCAACCTTGGCGTTGAAGTCGTCCATGACATCACCTTAGGGAATCTTGTCCACGACAGCATTCAGTTGACTGTAACAGATTCTTTGTCTTTCAATTCGGTAGCATCGGTTGGCACTTAACAATGTATCATGGTAAAATTTCGAACCCGTATTCTGAATCTGGCTAAAATTATTCACTCATTAATAGGTTGCCACTTCATGAGCGCAGCGTGGGCGTGAGCGCTGAGCAGGAAATCAATTCCACGGTGGAGAGGAGCATGTTCACCTCGTATGCCAGAATATTGCAGATTTTTTCCCGACGCCAATCTGTGTTCTGCAAAGTTCGGTCAACGGACTTCGTTCACTCCTAGGATCTCAAGCTTCATACAACATGCCTCATTGGCTAGTTGTGCCAGTTTACCCTGCTGGACTAGGGTTAATACATTCCAAGTTCTAATTCTTGTCCGTTGTTTCGCGCCAAAAGTCGATGCCGTTGAATCAGTTCGTAATTTTTCATGTTCAGTTTCTGTAACGTTTTGTTGGGTTTCGAGAACAGTAGGTTGTTAGCCTAAGGTCCCCTATCCACCGTAGTGGGGCTGGCACCTTAGGTATAGCTTCTGGTGGAGGAGCATTTCATACTCAGCCGCTGGCTGGATGCCAGAACAGACGCTGTGTCAGCCACACCTACGTGATGAACAGACGCCCGGGACGTACTCAGCTGAAGCTGGAACGACAACAGTGTCTAGGCTGCACTACCGGCTAAGCACGCGACTCTTAGCTGGCTGTTTTTGTCATCGATTGACCCCTGGAAGCATGAGGTAGGAATTTGTGAGAGATATGGTGGACGCTCTCCTTATCGACTCAGCGTTTTGCAGCCTGCAAAACTACACAAACTACTTAATTTTTTACAAATCGATCTGGGATTTGATCTCAGGTCCTCGGCGTGATAGTCTCGGGCCTTACCTCTTCGTGACACCGGACGGGCTTCGAGTAACCTAAGGGAAGATCAAGTAATCAATCCCGAAGAGATCTTTGGTCAGAAGCTGACAGGGCAGTGGGTAGTAGCCTGGTACACGGTTTATATGGGAAAATATAAAAAATGGAAAAACTCCAACTCCTGTATACTTTTTGAGTTCCATTTTGGTCCCATATCAACTGTGCAAAATTTCAGATCGATCGAAGAAACTATATTTTAGCGCCCGCCATTCTAAGTTTTTCATACGATTTACTATGGGGAAAATTTACATCTTCAAAGAAAAATCGCTTGAGGTCACCCATCGATCCCTAAAAATAAGTCGTTGAATAATTTCTGTAGATAACTTCACGAGGAATCAGACCTCCGAAGACCGCACAGCGATGCGACATTCGTGGAAAAAGTTATTGAGCCTTACCCGATCGATAAAATGACGTGATTTTATTATTTATTGTTATTCCTTACATGTTAAACAGCGTTGGCAAGCCATCAGGGAGTGAAATTATCGATCACGATCGCGATAGTAGAAAACTCTCCCACACGCATTATCGGCGAAAAAAGACGTGCGATAAATTCAGACTCGGGTTTCTCCCGAGAATGTGTTTTCGCTCGTTCCGCAGCGCCGAAAATCGATTATCATCAGCAAAGAAAAGTTGACTGGTTTGCTTTCTGCTCTTTGTTCGCCTTTCCGTAGTCCCGTCGTCACCGGCTGTAGCTTTTATGTATAAAACTTCTGTCCTCTCGCGAGCAGCTTGTGTGGTCGAGTGGTTATGGTGCGCGCTCATACACATTTTTTGGAGGGTCTAGGTGCGAATCCCGTTAGCGGCAAATTTTTGTTATTTGCCTTCTGATAATTATCGCGATAACTTTGCAGGCGATAAAGTTGGATAGCGAAAATGAAAAGAGCGATTTTCAGTTTTCGACTATCTTTGATCGGAGACAAACAGCCACGACCGATAAACATTTCTCACAGGAAAAGTAAAAACAGAAAAAATCGGTTGCTCGAAAAACGACGTTTTTCGTCTCAATTTGCTGATAATTTCATTCCCTGTCGGTTTTCAGTCAATAACTTTTTCCACATGCCTTAGATCGCTTTGCGGTCTTCAGAGGGTTTTTCCTCGTAAAATTTCCAACAGAAATCATTCATCGATATATTTTTAGGGATTAAGGGGCAACCAGTGACGATTTTTATTTGAAAAAGTGATTTTTCCCATAGTAAATCGTATGAAAACATAAAACGGCTGGCGCTAAAATATAGTTTCTCCGATCGAGCTGAAATTTTGCACAGTTGATATGGGGCCAAGATGGAACTCAAAAAGTGTACAGGAGTAAAATGTCTTTTTGTGTCCCACGCTGGTGGGTAGCTTTTGCAAAACTAAGCGTCTGTTCTCCAAGAGCAGCAGCTCACAACAACATCTGTTGTTCATGTGAAAGGCGGCTGATAAACACCCGAGTGCCAGCGAAGGAGTGTAAGCTCAACTCTGCACTATGGTTTTCCAAAATTTGATGGATTGATGTCTGTGGCGTCACCTTTCCATTCTTCGGCTGAAGAACGGAGGGTTAGGTTCCGCGTATACGGGGAGCTACTTACACTGACGTCCTGTCCGTCCGATGGTCCGAGAAGTAAAGAGGCAGAGTCTACTTCGTGTGTATCCACGTGCCTCTGTAGACCAAACCGGAGAGCGAGAGAATGTGAGAGTGAGAGCCGATGATGGTTGTCTCTCAAGAGTATCGTTAAACGCAGGGGTGGATAAAGGTAACATATGATATCCACGAGCGACTCTCACATGAACTCTCAATCATCAGGGGTGTTTATAATAATAGGGTAGTCCATATCCCACATCTTTCCCTTTCTCCATAGAAAAGAGAAAAAAAAACAAGTAAAAAAAATCTAGCAAGGAAATTTATTCAGTCTTTAAAATAGTATTGAAGTGTATTTAATGCAATCGGTATTTATTCAGTAAAATAGGAAAGAACTGAAGGCAGTTCTTATGTTTCTACGCGCTGGACGTAGCTTCTGAGATACGCCGGGGCTTTCCGTTCTCTCACGGGTCGTGGCTTAATCCTTTCTCCAGCATCTTCGGGATCATTGCTTGGGGCAGGATTGTCGTCTTCCCGCCATTGATGCACCTTCCTTGTTTGGGTAACATGGCGCTTCAGGAATTGTCCGTCTTGGCTGCAGAGTACTAAGTTGCCATTATTCTCCTCCGTCACGGTGTACTTCCTTGGGTCGAACCTAGACATTGCCTTCCCTTTTGACTGACGCTCCACAATAACGATGTCTCCTGGCTTTACACGACATGCTCGTGCACCTCTTCGTGCATCCTCGCGATCCTTTGCTTTGATTTTAGCCAACCTGTCTCGTTCATCAAGTAATTGGTCATCGTATTGGGATTTCTGATGCACAAGAAGTGGAAGCCTTCGCTTTATCTTGCGACCCAGCATCACCTCTTCCGGGGGAATACCAGTGACAGCATGTGCCGCAGCATTGTGAGCATTGACTGTTGCTTGTAGTTCGTCATTAAAACCTGCATCGTTCAATAGATAGTATAACAGATAAATCGATAGACATCTCCAGTACTGAGATATTTCCAGCCCAAGGATCACTAATCTCTTACCTGTATTGTTCATCGCCGCCGCAGTCATGGCCCTGTTAACCAGCTTCATGTAGTTTTCTACTAAGCCATTCTGCTGAGGGAACAGCGGCGTTGAATAGATCAGCTCGATCCCCCTTTCGCTGCAGTACTGCTTATATTCAGTGCCATTGAATGGCGGCCCATTATCCGACCGGATGCTCTTAGGAAATCCTTCCCTTCCAAAGACTTCCTCCAATACTTGCTTAGTGCAATCAAAATTCGTAGACTTTACGGGGCGGGCAATCAGAAATCTGGATCGATAATCTACGATAAGTAGAACTGATATGCCCCCGAATCTTGTGTACGGTCCATTGAAATCGACCGCAATCGATTCCCAAACAGTCGTAGGAGCGAAAACTCTTTTCATCGGCGTGGGTTTCTCTGGACGGCCGTTGATGGCGCATGCTCGGCATGTATCGACCCATTTCACCGCATCTGATGGCATTCCAGGCCACCACACACGCTCTCGCAGGATGGTCTTCAACTTTGCTGCACTGGGATGGCCATCGTGTGCTACCTCCAGCGTCTTGTTCCGTAGTTTGGTCGGGATCACAGCACATCCGTTCTTCACAAGCGTTCCGTTCTCGAAATGCAGATCATCCGCTAACGATTTATATCGTCTCAGATCGTCAGGCCACTGACCTGATTCCAGAGCAAGAACAACTTTCTGCAGTTCGGCGTCCTCGGCGGTTGCTTCCCGGATTTCTTGCTCTGTCAAAAAACCTACCGCATTTGCTTCTAGGGCAGCCAGTTCCCATGGGCTCTGATCTTCATTGAATGGCTCATCTGTACCACAGTATAATCGCGAAGATGGGTCCGCAATATTTGCTCGTCCCCGAACGTACTCTACGTCATAGTCGTAGGGACTTAGTCTCAGAGCCCATCCATCAGCTCTATTCAACGCTCTCTTGGAGGTTTCCCGCAACCTGTTCAAGATAAAAACAACGCCTCTTGCATCCGTACGTAGCGTAAAGTGTCGCCCAAGAAGAAAATACCAGAAATGTTCCACCGCCCAGACGGCGCTTAGAGCTTCTCTCTGGTTCTGCGGGTATCTTTTCTCCGTGGAAGTTAGCGCCTTAGACGCAAAGCTGATAATCGTCGAAGCGTGATTTTCATCTTCCTGAACGAGAACTGCACCCAGTGCGTGCGGGGAAGCATCAGTATAGAGGATGGTTCTCTGTTTTTCGGAAAAATAACCCAATGTCGTGGTGCAGCTCAGTATTTGGTTTTTCAGTTCCGCAAAAGCATTCGATTGCTCTGGTCCCCAAAACCATGCCTTATCCTTCGTTACGGCCCACAAAGGAGCCGCAATATCAGCGAACCTGCTTATATGAGGGCTGATGAACGATGCGAGGCCTAGGAAGCTCCGCAGTTCGGATACATTTGCTGGCTGGCGGAATTTTTGAAGATCTTTGATCTTTGCCTGATCGATGTGGAAACCGTTCGCGTCAAGTTCGTGGCCAATAAACTGAATGCGTGTTTTTTCGTATTGGCACTTTTCGTCATTCAACGAAAGACGATTAGTACGAAAAATTTCGAGAACATGTGCTGTAATCAATCGCAGCTCTTCTACTGCCTCAGCGAAGAGGAGTACATCATCAATCCATACGATTACGTTATCTACACCCTCCAATAAACGGCACATTTCCCGCTGAAAAATTTCTGGCGCACAATTGACCCCAAACATTAATCTGGTAAAACGGTACATGCCATCCTCAGCCAGAAATGTGGTCAAATCGCGGGATTCTTTGGAGAGTTCCAGGTGGTAATAAGCATTGCTTAGGTCTAGCTTGGAGAAGAACTTGGCCCCATGCAATTTAACCCTCATCTCCTCTAATAGAGGAAGCCTGAAGTATTCTCTTTTGATTGCCTTGTTGGGTCCCCGCATGTTCACCACCAGCCGGAAGTCGCTTTTTCCCTTTGCCACGGCCGACATTCCGCTTATCCACTCGGGTGCGGATGTCACTCTCTCAATAATTCCTTTTGCCTCCATCTCAGCTAAACGAAGTTTTGCAGCCTCCCGGAATGCCGCTGGAACATTATAGTAGGCGTTGCGTTCTGGCGGAACGGATTTGTCAATGCTGAACTTCACTTTGACTCCTGGGATCTTTGGGAAATGTGTTTCAACTTTCGCTTCCTCGCATTGGTTTACCGTCAGACCCACTTCTAGTAACCTCAGCTCACTGGCTGTCGACCGTCCCAGCAATGAACGACGCCCGTTTGCTACCACGAAAAATTCTGCTTCCACGGTCGGTTTGATAACTCGGGCAACCTGCACGGTAGCGCGAAATGCGCATGTTATTTCCAAAGGTCTATCAGTACCAAAAGCCCGTAGTTCTTTGCTTGTCTGAATGCTTATTGGCTCCAATTTCGCAACCTTTTGGTGATATTCCCGCTTTAAAACCTCCCAATCGCTCCCACCAATGATGTTGACATCCGCCCCCGAATCTATGAGGAAGCAAATTGGAGTTGATGAACCCAAGCGACAATTCACCAGAACATCCCCAAAAGAAAGAATCCGAGTCCTCTGTAATGAGCAATATTTTGAAACATAACTCAAATTTAGTGATATTGTCTGAATGTTTATTTCTCTAAATATAGCTACTTCTGTCCATTATTCATACCTCGCTCTGATTTTCGTCGTCCGTCCAACCTGATGGGGTGTCACGCTTCTCTTCCTTTGTCTGGATCGACCGGATACCTTTACGGCGACACGCTGAAGCAAAGTGGCCTATCTTGCCACACCCAAAACACTTCTTGTCTTTGGCCAAACAAGCATCGTGAGTATGTGCCGAGCTATTGCACCTCCAACATCGGAAACGACGACCTGCATTACGATTTTCTCCGTAACGTTGCATTTTCCCTGGACGCGGCGGCAAAACTGGGTTTCCAGTGCGCTTTCGGAACGACCGGGTTCCTTGATCCGGTTTCCGAGAAACAGCCAGAACTTCTGTGCCAATCTCCGAGTTGATGTTCGGCATGGTGTTCAACGTGAACGCTTCTTTTCACGCCGCAGCTTTGATTATTACGCTTATGTCGTACCCGTAGATTCTCGCATCTTCGGCCAGCCTTTTATCGCGCATGCCCTTCAGAAGCTGCGTATAGACGAATCGATCTTCGTCCTGATCGCTGTATTCGCACAGTCTAACCTTTGACTTCAGACGCACTAGGAAGCCATCAAGCGTCTCATCCTGTCCTTGAGACATTCTACTGAACATTTCGTGTTCAGTAATAGGGTCCGTCAATTTACGCAAATGCGCATTGATGTTGTCGACCATGGTTCGATAGCATCGTGGGTCGTTTAAGCCTGGCCGCAGCTTAGCAATGCAGACAATGTCTTGCAGCTGATCTCCCATGCACATGAAAAGATGCTTCGCAAGTTGAGCCGGATCGCTAATTTTCGAGAGCGATGCCGCGATCTCGAATTTTTGCAAAAAGCGATTCCACTCTTCCTGAAGCCTGCTCGTAGGTACGTTCTTTGGAAATTGTGGGGGATTATCCAAACGGCCACCTGCGTATGAACAATTTCCCACTTGCATGAAAGTTGGTTGAGCCTCCGTATAATGCCAACCGATCTCTGGTTCACGCGCTTTTCCCTTCATAGGAAGATCGTCCTTGTTCACCGTATCATCAAACTCTTGGAACTCCACCTCTTCTGTGGCTCCGACAGTGCCGGAATCAATATCGTCCAGATACTCATCCTCAAGCTCTTCATAGTGATTCACTGAATGCACTGATGGAGCCCGCACGTATCTTCCAGCCGACATTTTACCAAATTTACTGTGAAAAATGGAAAAAAAAACATTGCTCAACTCTAAAACGGAATTTGAAAAATCTGCATAAACGTTTTGCAAAATTGGCTATATAACGATTGCCCGAGTACATGCCTATTACTGTTTTATTGTAGTGGCTGTCTCAGCGCACTGAAGCGGTTGTCGCAACACGCAGCTCCAATAAGATAATGTGGCTGTCACAGCGCACTTGGCGATCGTCACACACGCTATATGAATACAATTAGTATGGCTGACACAGCTCACACAAGCGGTTGACACAACACGCTGTTTTGATAAAGTGGCTGTCGCAGCGCACTGAGCGGTTGTCACAACGCGCTGTTTTCATAAAGTGGCTGTCACAGCGCACTAAGCGGTTGTCACACACGCTGTTTTATTACAGTGGCTGTCACAGCGCACTGAGCGGTTGTCACAACACGCTGTTTTGACAAAGTGGCTGTCACAGCGCACTGAGCGGTTGTCACACACGCTGTTTTGTTACAGTGGCTGTCACAGCACACTGAGCGGTTGTCACACACGCTACAAGAACAAGGGATAAGTTATATGGCTGACACAGCTCACACGAACGGTTGACACAACACGTTAATTCATCCCGGTGGCTGTCACAGCTCACTAAGCGCTTCCCGCAACACGTTTTCTGAAAAATTCTAGTGGCTGTCGCAGCACACAATCCGACGGCATAATACTATTATTTATCACACGCCGAGCTGTGTCGATTGAAACTTCAATTATTATTGCACATTTTCACAAGCATTTCCAGGTTCTTCAATAGCCAAGAACATAAAAGAGAAAAAAAAAATCTCGTAATTAGCGCTATTTTTCAAGATGGCCGGCATGGAAATCGGTAGAGATTTCTTCGTCTAATGCACTGAATCACAAAAAATGAAAGTTAACAGAAAGATTACACATCACTGGAACTTTTCGCACACAATTTATCTCGCAATTCTTGTCTTTCCATAAATTTTCAGTAAATGGTTCACACAATTTTGATAAATCGCTGGCAGGATCTCCAAATTGTGGCGTCACCTTTCCATTCTTCGGCTGAAGAACGGAGGGTTAGGTTCCGCGTATTCGGGGAGCTACTTACACTGACGTCCTGTCCGTCCGATGGTCCGAGAAGTAAAGCGGCAGAGTCTACTTCGTGTGTATCCACGTGCCTCTGTAGACCAAACCGGAGAGCGAGAGAATGTGAGAGTGAGAGCCGATGATGGTTGTCTCTCAAGAGTATCGTTAAACGCAGTGGTGGATAAAGGTAACATATGATATCCACGAGCGACTCTCACATGAACTCTCAATCATCAGGGGTGTTCATAATAATAGGGTAGTCCATATCCCACAATGTCCGGTTCATGTAATTGAAATCTTCAGATTTCAATTACATGAACACCCCTAGGAGTTTATTAAATGACAATGTTTGACGGTTAGAAACCAAATGTTTTCACTAAAATTTTACCGAAAGTGTTAGTGTTATTACATTTTAAAATTATTTGACCCTAATAAAATTACACTTCTGACTTTGTAGCAGGTCTAATAGCGATCATGTGTTTGCTTCATAGTTATCTGCTAAAAGAGTCGGTGCAGCCAATGGACACATTGGCCGGATTTCGTGTGTGGATGGGACAGATTATCCCTTCCTTCCGGTAGCTGTTTAGTTTTCCTGATCTTGACAACTAACCGATGCAGACAGGTGGTCAACTTTTCCGGACTCATCTTGTTGAGTTCTGCTAGGAAAGTGTGGAGATTCAATATTCTACCAGCAATCACCCAGCGTGTGGCACCGACAACTGGCCACACCACCAAGCGCCTCGCGATCTGACTGCTGACTGTGTGCGATGCGTCAGTGTGTTGAAGGTGTGATCAACGCTAGGAGTATGCAGCGTATTAGGCTGGTCCATGCTATAGACTGGCACACACCACACAGAAAGCGTCCTTACCAGCCACTTTGTTGTTTTTGAGCTGGTGGATGGCATTCTTAACTTCCCTCAGCATGGGAGTTGGTTCGTTCCCGTCCTTTCCTACGATATCTTGATCCCCCATGCCTACATTCTCTGCTCGTCGAAGTGCTATTTCCACCTTTCGATCACTTCACGTTTGTCCGTCAGGAGGCTACCAAGCCTTTGCGGGAAGCGTTGAGCTTCTGGTAAAACTTACGTGTTTCTTGTGAACGGCCCAGCAGTTCCATTTCCAAATGTTCCATATACCATACGCTAATAAGACCGAGTGGTCTTCTACGAACACGAGACAAAAATCATGCTCAAGCAGCACCTAACGACGGAGTTCAAGTGACTCGTGCTAAGAACCGTCTTCGGCGGTGAGAAGAAAACCCGTATGTGGCGGCGTAGGGTGAACTACGCTGTACACTACGGTGAACCCAGCATCCAGAAGGTGGTCAAAGTCGGAAGGATACAACTGAAAGAGTATGTCGCAAGAATGTTGGACTTCAACCCGCCACAGATTCGCTTGGTTTAGGAAAACGAGGAGCATATATATGATACCGTATTTTTGCACGCTTTCAATTAACGAAATTAAAAAAAAAAAAACTACAATAAAACATCGAATCTAAGTTAAAATCTTTGAAAATTATTCACAACTAGTAGCACCATCGCCAATTTCGTTTGCCAAATACACTCTCCATAACTTCCGATTTATCTTCAATCCAATCTACAACACAATCTGCTAATATCCTAACTAGGCATGTCACAACAGTCCTAATCTGCCCCCTCGAGCATAATAATCACCAAAAAGACCATCGGCGAGATATACTGCCGAAACTGCCGAACCAAAGCCATCGGCAGAACCATTTCGCATGAAAAATTACTTTTTAATCGATTATGTTCATTCGGAAATTTATTGCTATTTATACTTACCGCCCCGTCCCCGTGCCCTGCCGTCGTTCCGACAAGCATCCTTCATTCCGAAGGGCTCGGAACCTTCCCAGCCGAAACAGATAGTGATTTTTTTTCCCTTTCCGTATAGGCTTTACATTCTGCCGCGGCATTTCGCACCCCACAGATATGTTGTGTGTCGTCGTCTGCTGGTGCTGCTGGCGTGTTTGAGCGCCATTCAATAAAACAGATGAAATATCGGAACGGTGTGCGCGATGTGGCGTTCGTTGCCGGGGTTTTCCTAGGCAAATGTCCGTAAAGCTTCCCAGCGCGTAAACACGCACACGCACGAATGCAGTAATTTAATTGATCGAAGGGGATGAAAATGGGCGCTCACAAACTGACTGCATCGGATGCTTGGGCTAGGGTGGGCCCTGGATGCATTGGCTAATGGAAGAATCGTCGAAGGGACATTTCTACGAATAAATATGAAACAACTTTGGCAGAAAACCTCGGAATACTTGAAATCTTTGAAATCATGGGAAATACCTTATTTTTATGAGCCTTAAAAAAATCTCATGGGAGTTAATAATATTATTGTAATAGGTTGTAGAGTGATAAATAATAACAGTCTGTGAACCACATGAACTACTGAAAGAATTCTGGAAGCTTCTTGTCGCACTTTCCTATGGTCATTTGATAAATTCTCCAGAAACTCCTTACATTATCCGTAGAAAGCCAGAATTACTGTGAGAATTAATTACGAAATTTTCAGTAAGTATTACTCAAAACGTTCAAACTGTAGTAGGCTGAAATAATTATGTATCCTGTAGCAGGCCGTGCTAAGAATTTGGGAAAATAAATGTCATACTTGTTTATACAATCTACCGAACAACACTTGTCTTATAGAATATTACATTGGCGACGAGTTTAAAAGTGATTTATTAGTTTAACTAGTGATGTGTGTGCCCGAAGAAACGTGTGCGGTTGGAAATTAAAAAAAATAAGACTTTCACAGGGGAGATTGAACGTAGAAAACTGTTAAATGAAGTTTTAGAAAGGTGCTACCTTCCGAATACTTTTCTTCTACCATTAGAAGAAGAATTTGGAAATCAGCCATAAAAAAAGGTGTAGTTGAATCATGCTTGACGGTGAGTTAACCTGAATAAGAGCGATTGATGCGCGGTATATAAGAACAGGATAAACGTATGAAAATCTTACAGTGACTATCAACAATTATGTTAGTAACAAGGTTAGTAATGAAATGGCTATTTCTTTGGCATCTGCTTCCAAGAAAACAGTTTAGTATTTCGTGATAGAAAACAAATGTTGTACCCACATACCATGAACAGGACGGAAAACACCAATTTTCGAAGTTTTGATACATGCTCTAATAATTGATTTTTATTGCTAGATAGTTCAAGTGAAGGCGGTGTTTAATGAGGATGTTTGATAGGCTGAGATGAAAGCCGAAGCGCTTTAGTAAAATGGAATTTTGTATAACATTGAATGCTAATTGGCTTCTATTGGAAGTTGTTGTAATTCCCAGGAGTAATCATATCCTACATCTTTGATACTGTTCTAGTGTCAAGCATTGAGAGAGACAACTGAGATCAATTCATAAAAATTAACCATAATTCAATTTTCGGTACATATTTTGTATTACATATTCATACGTACATATGTATTCAAATGGCACAAACCGCGATGAGAATTTTTAAATTTAGGTTTGATATTGATGAAGAACACTTGAAAGTGAAATTCATCTTAAAAGCTGTGCTAATTTTTGAGCATACAGATTTATTACAAGTTTGGAAAAAAACAAATTGATAATTTGCTGGTAATTATTTAACAATGACAATTTAATTCATTATTAACAATATTATTTATTAACAGTCTTAGCTGCAATTGTTGCACCTAATATTCTAAAATATTGTATACTATTCCTTTTCCTTGAATTTTTCTTTTAAAATTTCAACATTGATAAGAAAAAAATGCTGAGTCACAAACAAATCTGTTTTAAAGGTAATAAGACCGAATGATCAATCAGCTTAAAAATTGAAACAGTTATCCTAAAAACATAACAATTATAAGTATTATTATTTCACTGAAAAAAAAAGTAATGTTTTTTCATTTCCTAAAGAACGTTGAGCATATCTTTTCACCACATCCGATAGTGCTATTAAAAAAAATGGTTTAACTTATACATGCTAACTGGAACAAGATCAGTTCACTTGAATAATAAATTTAAATTTTCTGCAAACAGATTATTAGATAAATTCTAGAATCGAGAGCTGAGTGTTCATTAGAAAGTGTATTTTACATCTTTGCCCGAGCAGAAGAGAATAACAACAGCATAACAAAATGCGTTATTTTGGCAAAATAACTTCATAATGGAATTAGTAATTTTCATGTTATTAACATAACATATTGAGTTATAAACTTGTCTGTCATAAGCGGCAAAATAACAAGTCACATAACAAAAATTTGTTCCTGAAAAATCAATTTAATAACATGTTTTGTTAGTGGCAATAACAACTTAATAACAGTGAATTTGGGAAATATTTCAATAACAAATTTTGATATTAAAGAGTTATTGATAACATTCCGAAAGCAAAATTAGGGTAAAAACTAACTTTTTTTACTCATTTTTGGGTAATAATTTTAAGTGTGTTATTCTATTTTTAGAAAATAATAGGTCACATAAAAAAAATTTCGATTTCATTATAAAACTTACAAACATGGACGGGATTTGAACCTCCAATCCTGCTATCGTAAATTTTCAGTCGCCTTTACCAATGATGCTATCACAGCACTTGCAGTGAGGGACGATAGAAGCTTTACTGGTTCTACGTATTGCCAGTTTCCCCATTCCCCCATTTCATGTTTGCCAGTCGCAGGACAAAAATAGACAGAGATTTGAATGCAAGATCAAACAATGAACCTCTCTCTCTTACCAACAGCGCTATCGCGGTGCGCAGACATGCGCACTGAAACACTAATAACAGTGGTGGCATGGCCCGTCGTCGGCTATTTCCAAGGAGTAAAGAGAACGATGAAAAAGTTCTAGGTAGTCGACACCATACTAGGGCACGATCTTCAAACCAACTACAGAAATCGCATCTGCTGTTTCATGCGGCATGGGTATTACAGGATGTTGCCGAGATACCTGCTGCAGCACCTCCAACAAGGAACGCAGGAGCGCACCCGATCTTTCGTGATCCCGAGGCACACGACTTCTCAGAGGAAAAGCGTCCTGATAACCGGTGCTCTCATCTGGAACGAGCTCCCTCTTCACATCAAACAGCAACCGACGATAACCTCGTTCAAAAAAGCTATCAAGATGCAATAATTGATCAGTATATCTTTAATAATTTTTTCTTTTTCTCTTTGCCATTTGCGACCATAACTGAATGTAACTGTAGTTTAGTACTAGCCTCCAATGTTATAAATATCTATATGTATGATTTTCCTTGACCTGATATATGGCCTGTCCAACAGGGTGTCGTGATGTTACTAATAAATTACAAATTACTATTTATGATTGAGCTTCGTCATGGGGTGTATTTTGGCGGCGACAAATATTCTTTCCGGACGGAAATGATTTTTATTTTATTTTTTGTTTTGTTCGCGTTGTGAGAACGGCGATTATACACGTACCTACGTGAGCGAAGGTAAAAGGTAATTATATCATATGCCGATATGATTACTTCTGCATATGCTGTTTAGTTTTATTCTGTTTAGGATTATTTTTAGTCATGAAAAAAGATATTTATGACATAATGTCAAACAATATATGATCGAATAATAATAGATCGAAAGGAAAAAGTTATAATAGACAAATGCAGACCAATTGAGCAGAATTGTCTGTATAGTTGACATTTTTATTGATTAGAATTATTTAGTAGGTACCATATTTGCTATCTCCACTCTCACTAACATTCATTACTTCATAATACATAGTCTGTTCGGTACTTTTTGACGTTATAATTAGAGGTTAGAATAGCAGTACTGTTCAAATGACATATAAATTCAACTAAGTTTACTCAATTTTGAGATAAAAAAAACTCATTTGCAGATGTATCACTTTTTGAAGCTAAAATTATACTTAACCTATAAGAATTGGGAATCGTAGAAAAGTGATAGGAATTTGGCACCGTAACGGGACTGGGATATTGAAAGAAGGAAATTAATACAAAGATAAACATATCAATAGCTATGATGCTATATTTACCCAAAACTCAAATTATAGCAATGAATAAAATAAAAAATACGGAAGAGTCTGATGAAATTTCTAGATATTGCAATGCCTTTATTTTTTACTTCATAATATGAAACAGCAGACAATAAAATAAAGCAGGTAAACTATGTAATGGTTATATCTGCGATAAATTTTCTCCGATTTTGACAATATTGATCTCATTTGATCCAGATTTATTTTTTCCATCAAAAACAAATCCGACTGAACCGATCTGGTCATCGTGAGTTAAGAAAAAACCTGAATTCAGTAACAAATTTTGAAAACGACGTATAATCAATGGTGTAGCTTTTTTTAAACGTCGTTTTCAAAATTTGTTACTGAATTACCATACACGTGGAATTTTCCATAAACCAGCTGCAATTGGCTTCTTTAGTGGTGTTGAGATAATTCCATATTCACAATCTACATGCCAAACTGAGCCGAAATCCAAATTTTCATGAACTTTGGTACCCGGGAACCTATTTAAAAATCGATTTAAAGTTTGTATGGGAGCGATTTGTCGAATCACCCCTCGTCGCATTTCGTACTGGGCGGAGCTGTCAAGCAGTTGCCCAGCTGTCAAAAGGTGATTTTAAAAAATCTTTTTGTAATTGAATTTAGGTATCAAAAAATCTGAAAAAAATCATACTGGCTTATAAAAAGGTGCTCTTTGGAATAAAATCAAAAATCAATATATTATTCTTAATTTAAAAATCCAATTAATGATTGGTACAAATTAAGTACCTTACCAAAATGTTAAATTTAAATTTATACGTTCAATATGTAGTCCGTCCAAAGTCTTACACCGTACATGAAACCGTTTTTAATTAGATTTTGTTTTAGATTTTATAGAGGCATTTTAAAATCTTCTCCTGTGTGATAGGGATAGGATTTTTCAAAACACCATCGTTCTTCTTCTGCTATGTTCTGCTATGTTCTCGTTTAGATGTATGCAGGGTACTGCGCCACTTGGGCAGTGGCTGGTATTTTGGGTACTTTTCAGCTACAACTCAGTCAATTTCAGAAATTTAGCAAAACCTCGCGCCGCCCAGCAGGGACTTTGTTTTGTACACATTACAGCACCTCCATGTCACGTAATATACCACACCTCTTATCAAATGTGATACCGTAAGCGTACCATACTTTGCGCACCTAGGGCCTAACTTTGCGCACTTTTTAAAAAACCGTTAAACAGTTTTTCTGGTGCATTATGCAAACTTTTTCCCACGAAATACTAGTTAGTGATATGGGGTATGCACTTTGTCTCAGTTTGAATGTAATGATAAATGGAAGAGGAAGACAAATTGATGAGTGAATTTGAGTTTGAGTTGCTTTCCCTCAAATGCTGTAAATGCTTTCCCTCAAATGCTGTAAATAACGTTGTAGAATGACGTAGGTTTTGTTTCAAAATTTGTTTTAGTTTAGATAGCAATACCATAAAGTATTTGTGCACTCTCAATAATACAATAATAACCAAACTTGTTCCACAACAGAATGTAATATTGAAATGTTATTTAAGGGCTGCATACCAATTGCTTGGTCATAACAAAATAAGATTGTCCAACAAAACATGTTATGGAAACGTAATGCCTTGATAATTCAATAATAACAAAACAAGATATAAAAACAGGTATTGTGATTTCGTAGTTATTAATTTGATATTCCCCTCTGCTCGGGTGCAATAAATATGCATATTATTTAGTTTTGAATCCAAACAAATACAATGCTATAGTGAATATAATTTTCAGAATACGTTGTTTCATCTGAAAAAGTAATGTTTTGTAATGCTATTAAATACGACTATCTGAATAGTAGATGATACGTTCGTCAAGGAAGCTATTGCTAGAGAACAAGTTCATTTTTATCAATCTATAGAATAACATCCGAAGAGGTAAATGAGCGGGTATTTAACAAGACCTTATAAAAGTTGACGGTTTCGATACCTGGCTGATTACGAAGATTTTCGTCATGAAAAAATACTTGAATATACTTGAATGATGAATAGTATCGTACTTGTCATGCAATATTGTACGCTGCCAAATTCTGTAATAATATAGTACATCATCAAAATTATCTTACTAAAAATGTTTACTATTTCAAAAACAAGAGTTTGCTGTGTTCGATACCCGGTATAGTTAGGGGTATTTTAAGGTCATATATTATGTTGATCATGGTTATTAAGTATCGTAGTGTATGTTATGAAAAACATTTTTATGCAGTTTTGATAAATGGGAGAATGCCATTTCTAAATTTGTTCCAATGGTTTCAAGAGAAAACTTGGTAACAATTCGCCATGGAAATGTGTGAAAACCCAAATCAAATTGTAAAGATCTACATGAGCTCTTGTTTGAGCTCTTGTGTACGTAAATTAACCCTCGAGCGATCGCACTGTTGTATTTTGTACAAAACGTTGGAAAAATCTCGCGTTTGTACTCAGTCTTAGCGTGGTGTTGGCAGTGATGACCAACCGCGTGATTGACGAAAAAAAAAACACGAAATCCAGCCACTTTACGGAATTATAGAAAGTTTCTGAAACTTTGGTCTAATTCCTAGTGAGAAACGTAGCTCTGTGAGAGTTTAAGTCCGTTTGTATGCCAAATATAGGAGATAAACATCCTAGTCATTGTGGATAGAAAAGAGAGATAAAAGAATGAAGGGGATTGTGAATCCTTGTCCATTCTCGATATAGGAGGTTGTCTTCGAGACTTCAATCATATGAAGACCAAAATGAAGGAGTGCAACTCAGTTCATTTGACATTATATCTAGTCTATCACAAGCTGAAGCAAGTTTAAAGAGCATTAGTCCATCTCATCAAGTGATAAAGAGAGTTGCGAAGGGAACGGAAGATTCTAGTCCGCAATAGAAAAGACCAAATGTAGAAGGCTATGTAGTCTTAGTCCATTTGGCAGTCCAGTCTACCACGAGATAGATGTAGGAAGGTTGACTTCAGTCCATCTATCCGAAGGTAAAGGGACAAGCAAAGGAAACATAACGTTTCAGTCTGCAAAAGAAAAGACCAGATGTAGGAGATTAAGTCTCAGTCCATTTGGCAGTCCAGTCTACCACGAGATAGATGTAGGAAGGTCGACTTCAGTCCATCTATTCGAGGGTAAAGGGACAAGCAAAGGAAACGAAATGTTTCAGTCTGCAAAACGGAAAGACCAAATGTAGAAGGCTATGTAGTCTTAGTCCATTTGGCTGTCTAGTCTACCGCAAGATAGATGTAGAAAGTTCGACTTTAGTCCATCTATTCGAGGGTAAAGAGACACGCAAAGGAAACATATTGTTTCAGTCTGCATTAGATAAGACCAAATGAAGGAGACTTGTCTTAGTCCATTTGGCAGTCCCGTGAACCATGAGACGAAGAAAGTTTATTTGACTTCAGTTGAGTACATGGTAAAGGGACATGTAAATAATATGTACAAAATCATTATTGAAAGTTGAAATGAAACTTTATCTTTACAGATTGACCGTTGAACAGAACATTCATAATTATCTTCCTTGCAAAACCATGAAGCAATAAAGTACAAGCGGAGAAAGTTACCTTGGACAATTGTGAAGAAAAAAAGTTGAGTATCAAATGGCGAAAACTATTCGTTTAGCGAAGTTACTGAGGTAATGTCAATTGCAATGAGGTAAGAATGATCATCTGACAATATTATAAGAAGAGATGGTAGGGCGAGTAACGTAATATTATAAATTATATTTTAACAAGTATCAATGTTACTCTCATTGTCTATTTTAATTTAGAAACATGTGTTGGATAAATTGTGAAACCGGACCCTTAAGGAATGACGGATATCCAAAATGGTCTATCGATTACCTGGAGAAGCTAAGAAGTGCAAACATGAACTTAACGATACATACACTATACATCTATGGTTATTGTTCAAACTACATAGATGTGTTATGTGTTATAGTACTATTGTTTGACTGTGAACAATCTATAGGGCACCGCACTGTTTTGATTTTGTATGGGATTTTGACGTTTCTTGGCCTTGTTGTTTACAAAATTTCTGTAGGAGTGAAAAAGAAGGAGATAATTTCATGCAGTCCCCTATTCAATTTTAGAGAAAAGGAGAGATGTAGTAGGCTGAAATAATTATGTATCCTGTAGCAGGCCGTGTTAGGAATTTGGGAAAATAATTGTCATACTTGTTTATACAATCTACCGAACAACGGAACAACACTTGTCTTATAGAATATTACACAAACCACTTCACTTCAAGCTCACACTAACTATTATTTTTTCACGCAATCATATTAGTTCTATTCTAACCATTCAGTCTAAATTCCAAGATCTACCCTATTCCCATAACTAACGAACGTATCGATATACGCATGTACA